>NW_028149496.1:5000-285000 GCF_964270895.1 Podarcis filfolensis
TGGTAAGGCCCCAGCTGCTTGTGTTTGAGCTTACTCTTAGCTAACGTCCTGGCCGGCACTGCATAGGCCGCTAACCAGACCCAGTCCCCCACCTGAATGTCTTCCCCAACTCTCCTGTGCTTGTCTGCCTGCATTTTGTAGGCGTGTTTCGCCAGTTCCAAGTGCCTGCGGAGTTGCTCGTGGACCTCCTGTAACTCTGCTGCTGAGGGCTCTACTCCCCGTGGCTCCCCCACCCCCTCAGGCTCTAACCCCAGGAAGGTTCTGGGATGCCGTCCATTGTTGGCGAAGAACGGTGTCACCCCTGTAGACGCGTGCTTCGTGTTGTTGTAGGCAAGCTCGGCCAGCGGTAGGTAGTCCACCCAGGTCGAGGGTTGTTGATTCGCATAGCATCGCAGGTACTGCTGCATGATGGCGTTGACCCTCTCCGCCTGTCCGTTGGTCTGCGGGTGTCGTGCCGACGCTAAGTTGATCTTGACGTTCAGGATGCCCAGTAGCTTCTGCCAGAAGCTCGAGATGAATTGGCGACCCCGGTCGGACAGGATGGACCGCGGCAAGCCGTGCGCCATGAACACGTGGTCTATCAACAGCTTGGGGGTCTGTTCCGCTGTGGCCACCTTCGCGCAAGGAATGAAGTGCGCCATCTTGGTGAACATGTCTACGACCACGAGTACGGCTGTTTTGCCTCGCGAACTGGGCAGATCTGTGACGAAGTCCAGGGCCACTCTCTCCCACGGTTCGAACGGTGTCTGTAGGGGTTCCAGCAGACCCGCCCGCTTCCTGTGTACTGGCTTGGCCCTTTGGCAGGTGTCACACCTGGAGATGTAATCCGTGACTTCACCCCTCATCTTGGGCCACCAAAAGTCTCTGGTTAACAATTCCGCCGTCTTGTCCTTGCCGAAGTGCCCAGCGCAGGGCGCTTCATGTAACTGCTGCAGGACTTTCGCGCGGAGGTCGTCTCCGGGTACGTGGAGAGCCCCTTTGCGTATGAGCAGTCCGTCTCGTATCTGGAACTCGTCGTCCTTCGCTGTGCCTGTTCGCACCTCCTCCATTTTGGATTGTGCGAACGAATCCGTCTGCAGGGCTCGACGCACCGTGTCCAGGTCCACTGCGGCTGAAGCGCACGCCCACGCTTTCGGTGCGAAAATGTGTTTGGCCGCCACCGGTGCCGCTTCCTCGAGATACTGCGGCTTCCTGGATAGTGCATCCGCCATGACGTTGGTGTCACCCGGGACGTATTCTATCCGGAAATCGAAATCCGCAAAGAACTCCGCCCAGCGGATGTGTCTCTGGTTCAGGAACCGCGCCGTGCCCCATTACTCCAGGTTCTTATGGTCCGTGCAGACCTGCACTGTGTGTCTGGCTCCGACTAGGACGTGCCGCCATGCCTTGAAGGCTGCATGAATGGCCAGCAACTCCCAGTCCCAGATGGTGTAGTTCTGCTCTGACTTGCTGAGTTTCCTGGAGTAGAACGCGCACGGCCTCCAGTTCCCTTGCGGATCTTGCTGCAACAGGACCGCCCCCACTGCTCTGTCCGAGGCGTCCGTCTCAACCCTCATTCGCTTGCTGGGGTTCACGTGTAGCAGCTGTTCTTCGGACACGAAGTGACGCTTGAGTCTCCGAAAGGACTGCTCCGCCTGGTCCATCCAGGTGAACTTCTTCTTCTTGGAGCTGAGTGTGTCCGTGATGGCCGCCGTCTCCTTCGCGAACCCCTTGATGAACTTGCGATAAAAGTTGGCGAAGCCGACGAACTTCTGGACCTCCTTCCGATTGCGCGGGCTCTTCCAGTCCAACACCGCGCGGACCTTGGTGCTGTCCATGGTGAGTCCCTTGTCGGACAGCTTGTAGCCCAGGAAATCCACCTCCGTCATGTCGAACTGGCACTTCTCTAGTTTGGCGTAAAGTCTGTGCTCCCGTAGCCTCTGCAGGACCTCCTTGACGTCCCCCTCGTGAGCCTCCTGCGATTCTGAAAAGATCAGGATGTCGTCCAGGAAGCAGACACACTTCAGGTATAGGAGTCCCGCTAACACGTGATGCATGAAAGCTTGGAATGTATGGGAGCCATTTTGTAGACCAAACGGCATTACATGATATTCATAGGTGCCTAAAGGTGTAAACATGGCCGTTGTCAGAGCTACCCTAGGTCCCAGCTCACAAAGGACCAACGCTGCTTCGTTGTTAAGTATAAAAGTCTTTATTGAAGTTCATATTCACTTCCAGAGCCGCAGCGCGCAGCTCCACGTCTCAAGTGTCAGACCACTGATGCTCCGTCTGAGTCTCCTCCCCCTTGACACCAATTTAAGATTCTAGCCTTGCTCCACCTTCTCCGCTGCTCCTTCCTCCTCTGGGTCCGCCTGCCTGCCGGGGTTCCGCCCTTTCTAGCCTCTTCTCCCGCTGATTCCCCTGAGCCTTCTCCCTCCCTCCGGCGGGCTTTAGGAGCTGGTTCCCCATCCGGGTCTCCTGCTGTTCCGCGCGCCTGCACGTTTGAACTTGGCGCGCACGCCCAGCCAGCAGCTTTCCTCCTGACCGTTCCTCTGCTGCTGTCACTGCTTCCCCCTTCGGGGGGGCTAGCTGCAACTGACCTCCCCTCCGTTGGAGGCGTGGTCAGCCCTGACTCCCTCTCTGGAGGAGACACTGCCCCTGACACATGTGACTCTTCCCCCTCACTACGCTCTGGTGGGGAAACTGGTCCCGATCCTCCACTGCTGCTTTGGGGTTCCCCTCTGGCTCCTTGTTTCTGGTGCGTCCCCCCTGGGACCCCCCTTGCCCTGACCATCGGCGCCCCCTTCTGGGAATCTTCTGATTCGCTGGAGAAGCTCACGGAATCTCTCGGGCCACTGTCATACTCCCCTACGCTGCCCTCGGATTCTTCCCCTTCGCTCTCCCAATCCTCTCTCCCCAGTGCTCCTGCTCCTGATTCCCTGACAGCCGTCTTCCACTCATCGCCCTCCCGCATGCGTATAAGGTTGTACGCCCCTTGTAGATCCAACTTGGTGAAGAGTCGTCAATTCCTCACCGTCGCGAGCAGGTCGTCGATCTTGGGCATGGGGAATGCTGTGGGCTTCGTCCTGGAATTGATGGTCCTATAATCAACTACAAGCCTGCGTTGGGGCGTGTCTTTCTTCTTCACGAAAAACACGGGACTGCCCCCCACTGCTTTGGATTCTTGGATGAATCCCCGCTTCAAGTTGTGATCTATGAACTCCCTGAGTTCTTGCAGTTCGTCCTCAGACATGGAATACAGATTTCCAGTCGGCAGTGTCGCCCCCGGCAGGAGGTCAATCTTGCAGTCGTAGGGCCTGTGGGGCGGCAGCTTATCCGCTTCCCTCTCGCAGAAGACCTCCAAAAACTCCTTGTACTTGTTGGGTACAGCTTGCACCATGCCTAGGTGTAACTGCGGTTCATCCTCCTGCCCCTCGTCCTCCTGGCGAGTCCAGATGCAGTGTTCTGCGCAGGAGGAGCAGAAGGTCAATTGCCGCTGGTACCATGCTAATGCCGGGCTGTGCCTATCCAGCCAACTCATGCCCAACACTATGGGCGTGTCCGACAGGTGGGTGACGTTGAAGCTGATGACTTCGCGGTGGTTTCCAATTTGCATTACCATAGGCGGTGTTTGCTGTACCACCTCCCCTCCCAGTATCTTCCTGCCGTCGACCGTGACTACGTTTAGGGGCATCGTGGCTGGCAGGAGTGCTATGCGATGTTGCTTGATGAAGTCCACTCCTACAAAGTCTGCGTTGCTCCCAGAGTCGATGGTGATTGGGACTTCCAGGGTGAGCCCAGTGGGCAGCTGGAGTGATGCGGTGAGTTGCACCACTGGTTTGGGTGGGAGGGGATCTGTGGGCTGTAAAATCTCTGGGGACTGCTTCACTGACTCGCCTGGCTGGGCCCCAGTGCTTCCGTTTCCAACCAGGCTTCTTCTTCCCCCTGCAGTTGTTCTTGCTGCTGAACTGCTCCCTTTACTGTTGCTGAGGCTGCAGTGTGCTTCCGGATCCTCTGGGGACACTCTTTGGCCATGTGCTGTGCACTGTCGCAGATGTAACACTTCCTGCTCCCTCTAGGAGTCTTCGCCTTGACTGCTCCCGGTGTTTGGGCTCTGTTTGCTGTCTGAGCCCTAGCAGCACCTATCTCCATCGGCTCTTCTCCCCTCCCCAGTGGAGGCGTGGATAACACGCGCCCTGTCTCTTTGGGTAGGAAGGGAGTTGTTCTGGCTGGAGTGTTCGCCCTGCGCCCCTCCTCTCTGCTCCAAGGGCGGTCTTCCAGGCGCACTCCTATCGCAAGTGCTCTTTGGACGACCTCTGTGGTGCTTTTAGGTCTTTCTCCTCTTGCCAGCTCATCTTTCACGGCCCCATTTAGTCCCTCCCAGAACAGATCCCTCACGGCAATGGAGTCTTTCTCCCACCCGAGCACGTTCACTAACGCAAAAAATCGTGAGTGATATTGCCTCACCGTGGCTTTCCCTTGCTGCAGCCCATGCATTTCCCTCCAAGCCACATCCACATCTACCGTTGATTTAAAACAAGCGTCCATAGCTTTGATAAACGCGTCAGCATCTCGGAGGACTGGATCATTTTTGCGCCACAAATTCCGCAGCCACGCTTTAGCTTCCCCATGCAGATGAGTAATCATGAATCCCACTTTCTCTTCCTCATCTCTAAAGTCTTTCCGAAGCAAATTGAGCGCGTAAACTATGTTGGCTCTGAAGTTAGGGTACTGCTGCAGGTTCCCGTCGAAGTGGGCTACTATTCTGCCCCCCCTCTTCCCGAGGCCAACTCCCTCCGGCTTGGGTCCTGGCAGCCCCTCCTTGCCCAAACGTTCCCACCTGGTCTGCAGATCCCGGCAGAGCGCTACTGCTTCGTCTTCTCTTTTTCTGGATGCCTCTACTTCTGCATACAGCCTCGTGACTGCGCTTTGCAGTTCTTTCACCTGGTCCTCTGTAGTCATCTTTGCTAATCTTCGTGAGCTCGCAAAACGCCAAGTCTTGCCCCTCGCTGCACCAACTCACGCTGCGAGGGTTAATTCAGACGAGACGGAGCATACTGTCAGAGCTGCCCAAGGTCCCAGCTCACAAAGGACCAACGCTGCTTCGTTGTTAGGTACAAAGTCTTTATTGAAGTTCAATTTCACTTCCAGAGCCGCAGCGCACAGCTCTACGTCTCAACTGTCTCACGCCTAACCTTGGCTTACCACCTGGAGTTCGTGTTTCCTGGTTTTCGAGACGAGGCATGCGTTGGGAGGAACTCATGCCGTTGCTGATGGAGAAAGTAGCCGCGTTCGGCTTTCCCGACATCCTTCTCATTCAATTAGGGGAAAATGACCTGGCTAACATACGAAGTGCGGACCTGTCGTGGCACATAAAAAGAGACTTGGATGCGATTGCTACCTTGTGTCCCGGAACAACGGTGTTCTGGTCCTCCTTCCTGAAGAGAATTGCGTGGCGCGGTGCGCAGAGCTGTATGGCCATTGAAAAAACCAGGAAACGTGTAAATCGGGCAGTGGCCCGTTGGGTGCTGTCAGGGACTCAGGTGCGCTTTATGAATGGCCGAGTCATTTATCATGACCATATCCGGATTGGCGACCAGACCTTGTTTCGGAATGACGGGGTCCATCTCTCAGACCTGGGGAATGACATTTGGCTAGATAGCGCCATCAGCAGCATCAGGGATTGGTTGCAGCTGTGAGAGTATTGGCGGCGAGCCCTTCGGGCTCGGGTGGCGGTTAGGCATTGGATAAATGTGTTGTGGAATCGAAGAGCTAGGTGTGGCCATCGCCTATGCCTGCAATATTTTGGGTATTCCGTTAAAGGAATCTGGCGGTCGTGTATTCTGTCCGATGCCTGCTTGGCGGGAGGCCATGGCACGACCCTCGGTGACATCAGGGGAGAGCCTATAGTTGGATGAGCATCAACAGGCTCCACCTACTGGTGAATAAACCCCCCCTTGGTTCAGACATCCAATGCCTAAGCCAATACCTTCTCACTACTGTAATCAATAAAGTTGTGGCCTTTTCTTGCCCATTAACCTTAAATCTCGTGTCCTTGTGTTTTCATTTCACATCGCGGGGGTCGGGTCCTCGAACCACAAGGACTCTCCTCCCTGGAAGGGAGGGGAGTGGGAGTGGGCGGGAGCTCGAGCCCCGCCTCCCCCACTCACCGGGCTGGCGCCCACCCCCACCGGTAGGCATCCAACCGGGTGCCTCTGGGGGGGCGTGGTCAGCATCCTAAATGCGGCGGCACCAGCCCTTTCTTGGCCTCATTCTCCTTCGTCCCGACGCGAGTCACCCACCCTCCACTCCCTTGAGCTCAGGGTCTTAAATTTCCTTGGCCTTGCTATGGACCTTAGGTTGGTCGCTCTGGTTGTCCGGGGGGCCTGGTAGGAATTTTTCCATTTGGCATTAGGCTTTTTGGTTTTTCGCCTACCTCGTAGCAATCGTCACAACTTTTGTGGTATTGGTGGGTAGGTTAGGCATTGGATAAATGTGTTGTGGAATCGAAGAGGTAGGTGTGGCCATCGCCTATGCCTTCAATATTGTGGGTATTCCGTTAAAGGAATCTGGCGGTCATGTATTCTGTCCGATGCCTGCTTGGCGGGAGGCCATGGCACGACCCTCGGTGACATCAGGGGAGAGCCTATAGTTGGATGAGCATCAACAGGCTCCACCTACTGGTGCGAATTTAAATAAGCCCAATCAAAGCTTATTCGTCTTCTTTCTGCGCATATGGAAGCGATTAGAAGGTGTTTTGTTATTTTGGTCTCATTACATACACTATGTGATATCTGGGTCTATGAGCATTAACACCATAGTACAAGAAATTAGGGCAATTCAAGGTTCTTCTTTGTATGTAGATGGAACCCAAATCAACCTGTTTTGCTTTGTTTAAGCTTATTACACTTCGCTTTGCTATTTGTGGGTGAACGAACACCGAAAGAACAATCCAAGCTTATATGTCCTCTTTCTTTTGAGATGGAACCAAAACACCTATGCTAGATTTGGGCTGATAACAAAGATTTCACTCTGCGATTTTTTGGTGAATGTGCATTCTAACCCCCAAAACCCCAATTTTAAATAAGACCAATCAGAGCGTTATTATCATCGTTTTATGTAGATGGAAACCAAAACACCGTTTTGTTTCTGTTAGGAGTGATTCTGGGACTCAGAGAGCAGGAGCACTGGGGAGAGAGGAAATGGAGAGCGAAGGGGGCAGCGTAGGGGAGTATGACAGTGGCCCGAGAGATTCCATGAGCTTCTCCAGCGAATCAGAAGATTCCCAGAAGGGGGCGCCTATGGTCAGGGCAAGGGGGGTCCCAGGGGGGACGCACCAGAAACAAGGAGACAGAGGGGAACCCCAAAGCAGCAGTGGGGGATTGGGACCAGTTTCCCCACCAGAGCGTAGTGGGGGGGAAGAGTCACATGTGTCAGGGCCAGCGTCTCCAGTGTCAGGGGCGCAGGGCGAACACTCCAGCCAGAACAACTCCCTTCCTACCCAAAGAGACAGGGCGCGCGTTATCCACGCCTCCACTGGGGAGGGGAGAAGAGCCAATGGAGATAGGTGGTGCTAGGGCTCAGACAGCAAACAGAGCCCAAACACCGGGAGCAGTCAAGGCGAAGACTCCTAGAGGGAGCAGGAATTGTTACATCTGCGACCTCGGGCAGCTCTGACACCCACGAAAAGGAAGTCATCGAGATAGTGGTTGACCCCCGAAGAATTGGTCCTAAAACGCAAAGCCCAGTCCAAAAAGGTGCTGAATGTTTCAAACGCCGAACAAGCTACTGAACAGCCCATTGGCATGGCTTTATCCACGTAATATTTTCCTTGAAATTTAAAGCCCAGCAACCAAAAATCATTGGGGTGCACTGGCAGAAGGCAGAAGGCCGATTCGATATTGCACTTTGCTAAAAGCGCGCCAGGACCAAAACTTCTAATTAGCTTAACTGCCTGGTCAAAGGTGGCGTATTTTACTGTGCATAACTCTGGTGGGATTTACTGAGCCACCCTTCGGATAAGAGAGGTTGTGAATAAGCCTAAATTCCCCCGGGGTCTTCTTAAGAACGATGCCTAATGGTGATACGTGTAAGTTTGGGATGGGAGGGTTGTCAAACGGGCCTGCTACTCTGCCTGCGCTCACTTCTTTGGCTATTTTCCTCTCGGCAACTTCCAGTCTCTCCCGGACGGACTTCTGATTGGGTGAATCTTTTGCTATTAAAGAACCCGCTACCGGAATCCGAAACCCGTTGGAAAACCCCTCCCGAAGGTAGAAAGCTGCCTTTTTATCTGGGTAAGAGGACAGAAGGTCGCGAAGAGGGGCAAGCTTGATGGGGGGGAAAAGCCAAAGCCAAAACTGCCTCATCTTCTGTTCCCAGCCGCGGGGGCTCCCCTGGAACTGGAGCTATGGAACCCCCGGGCTCCACGAAAGGGCTGCTTCCCCCCCTTTAAAGCAAGTTGCCACAGGGTGCGCATCTCTCACATTCATGAGGATATTTACATGAAGACCTTAGGCAAGACCCCTTATTGTACTCCCAACATACCTTGCACCTGAAGTCCCGTCTGGGGTCAGCCCTGGCCGAACAGTGTGAGTCAACCTGCTTCCTCTCTACATACGGACCCACCGCTATTGACCAGATACCATTTTCGATCTGATCCCAGCGTGCTAGCGGAATCCTAGAGGCCTTCCTGCGGAACTTCTTATCGTAGCTTATGGCGGCGGCCTCCCCCGAAAGGGCGCAAGCCGTACGTATGTGTCAGGGACTCAGGAGCAGGAGCACTGGGGAAAGAGGAAATGGAGAGCGAAGGGGAAGAATCCGAGGGCAGCGTAGGGGAGTATGACAGTGGCCCGAGAGATTCCATGAGCTTCTCCAGCGAATCAGAAGATTCCCAGAAGGGGGCGCCTATGGTCAGGGCAAGGGGGGTCCCAGGGGGGACGCACCAGAAACAAGGAGACAGAGGGGAACCCCAAAGCAGCAGTGGGGGATTGGGACCAGTTTCCCCACCAGAGCGTAGTGGGGGGGAAGAGTCACATGTGTCAGGGCCAGCGTCTCCTCCAGCGGGGAGAGAGAGTGAGTCAGGGCTGACCATACCTCCAACGGAGGGGAGGTCAGTTGCAGCTAGCCCCCCCAGAGGGGGAAGCAGTGACAGCAGCAGCAGTGAAACGGTCAGGAGAAAAGTTACCGGCTGGGCACGCGCGCCAAGTTCAAATGTACAGGCGCGGGGAACAGCAGGAGACCCGGATGGGGACCAGCTCCTAAAGCCCGCCGGAGGGAGGGGGAAGGCTCAGGGGACTCAGCGTCAGAAGAGGCTAGAAAGGGCGAGACCCCAACGGCCAGGCGGAACCAGAGGCGGAAGGAACTGAGGAAGAGGTGGAGTAAAGCTAGAATCTTAAATTGGTGTCAGGGGGGAGGAGACTCAGACGGAGCATCAGCGGTCTAACAGTTGAGACGTAGAGCTGCGCGCTGCGGCTCTGGAAGTGAAACTGAACTTCAATAAAGACTTTGTACCTAACAACTAAGCAGCGTTGGTCCTTTGTGAGCTGGGACCTTGGGCAGCTCTGACAGTATGCTCCGTCTCGTCTGAATTAACCCTCTCAGCGTGAGTTGGTGCAGCGAGGGTCAAGACTTGGCGTTTTGCGAGCTCACGAAGATTAGCAAAGATGACTACAGACGACCAGGTGAAAGAACTGCAAAGCGCAGTCACGAGGCTGTATGCTGAAGTAGAGACATCCAGAAAAAGAGAAGACGAAGCAGTAGCGCTCTGCCGGGATCTGCAGACCAGGTGGGAACGTTTGGGCAAGGAGGGGCTGCCAGGACCCAAGCCGGAGGGAGTTGGCCTCGGGAAGAGGGGGGGCAGCATAGTAGCCCACTTCGACGGGAACCTGCAGCAGTACCCTAACTTCAGAGCCGACATAGTTTACGCGCTCAATTTGCTTCGGAAAGACTTTAGAGATGAGAAAGAGAAAGTGGGATTCATAATTACTCATCTGCATGGGGAAGCTAAAGCGTGGCTGCGGAATTTGTGGCGCGAAAATGATCCAGTCCTCCGAGATGCTGACGCGTTTATCAAAGCTATTGACGCTTGTTTTAAATCAACAGTAGATGTGGATGTGGCTTGGAGGGAAATGCATGGGCTGCAGCAAGGGAAAGCCACGGTGAGGCAATATCACTCACGATTTTTTGCGTTAGTGAACGTGCTCGGGTGGGAGAAAGACTCCATTGCCGTGAGGGATCTGTTCTGGGAGGGACTGAATGGGGCCGTGAAAGATGAGCTGGCAAGAGGAGAAAGACCTAAAAGCACCACAGAGGTCGTCCAAAGAGCACTTGCGATAGGAGTGCGCCTGGAAGACCGCCCTTGGAGCAGAGAGGAGGGGCGCAGGGCGAACACTCCAGCCAGAACAACTCCCTTCCTACCCAAAGAGACTGGGCGCGCGTTATCCACGCCTCCACTGGGGAGGGGAGAAGAGCCAATGGAGATAGGTGGTGCTAGGGCTCAGACAGCAAACAGAGCCCAAACACCGGGAGCAGTCAAGGCGAAGACTCCTAGAGGGAGCAGGAATTGTTACATCTGCGACAGTGCACAGCACATGGCCAAAGAGTGTCCCCAGAGGATCTGGAAGCACACTGCAGCCTCAGCAACAGTAAAGGGAGCATTTCAGCAGCAAGAACAACTGCAGGGGGAAGAAGAAGCCTGGTTGGAAACAGAACCACTGGGGCCCAGCCAGGCGAGTCAGTGAAGCAGTCCCCAGAGATTTTACAGCCCACAGATCTCCTCCCACCCAAACCAGTGGTGCAACTCACCGCATCACTCCAGCTGCCCAATGGGCTCACCCTGGAAGTCCCAATCACCATCGACTCTGGGAGCAACGCAGACTTTGTAGGAGTGGACTTCATCAAGCAACATCGCATAGCACTCCTGCCAGCCACAGTGCCCCTAAACGTAGTCACGGTCGATGGCAGAAAGCTACTGGGAGGAGAGGTGATACAGCAAACACCGCCTATGGTAATGCAAATTGGAAACCACCGCGAAGTCATCAGCTTCAACGTCACCCACCTGTCGGACACGCCCATAGTGTTGGGCATGAGTTGGCTGGATAGGCACAGCCCGGCATTAGCATGGTACCAGCGGCAATTAACCTTTTGCTCTTCCTACTGCGCAGAACACTGCATCCGGACTGGCCAGGCAGAGGAGGGGCAAGAGGAGGAACCTCAGCTACACCTAGGCATGGTGCAAGCGGTACCCAACAAGTACAAGGAGTTTTTGGAGGTCTTCTGCGAGAGGGAAGCGGACAAGCTGCCGCCCCACAGGCCCTACGACTGCAAGATTGACCTCCTGCCGGGGGCGACGCTGCCGACTGGAAAACTGTATTCCATGTCTGAGGACGAACTGCAAGAACTCAGGGAGTTCATAGATCACAACTTGAAGCGGGGATTCATCCAAGAATCCAAAGCAGTGGGGGGCAGTCCCGTGTTTTTCGTGAAGAAGAAAGACACGCCCCAACGCAGGCTTGTAGTTGATTATAGGACCATCAATTCCAGGACGAAGCCCACAGCATTCCCCATGCCCAAGATCGACGACCTGCTCATGACGGTGAGGAAGGGACGACTCTTCACCAAGTTGGATCTACGAGGGGTGTACAACCTTATACGCATACGGGAGGGCGATGAGTGGAAGACGGCCATGTTTACACCTTTAGGCACCTATGAATATCACGTAATGCCATTTGGTCTACAAAATGGCTCCCATACATTCCAAGCTTTCATGCATCACGTGTTAGCGGGACTCCTCTACAAGAAGTGCGTCTGCTTCCTGGACGACATCCTGATCTTTTCGGAATCGCAGGCGGCTCACGAGGGGGACGTCAAGGAGGTCCTGCAGAGGCTACGGGAGCACAGACTTTACGTCAAACTAGAGAAGTGCCAGTTCGACATGACGGAGGTGGATTTCCTGGGCTACAAGCTGTCCGACAAGGGACTCGCCATGGACAGCGCCAAGGTCCGCGCGGTGTTGGACTGGAAGAGCCCGCGCAATCGGAAGGAGGTCCAGAAGTACGTCGGCTTCACCAACTTTTATCGCAAGTTCATCAAGGGGTTCGCGAAGGAGACGGCGGCCATCACGGACACACTCAGCTCCAAGAAGAAGAAGTTCACCTGGACGGACCAGGCGGAGCAGTCCTTTCGGAGACTCAAGCGTCTCTTCGCGTCCGAAGAACAGCTGCTACACGTAAACCCCATCAAACCAATGAGGGTTGAGACGGACGCCTCAGAAAGAGCAGTGGGGGCGGTCCTGTTGCAGCAAGATCCGCAAGGGAACTGGAGGCCGTGCGCGTTCTACTCCAGGAAACTCAGCAAGTCGGAACAGAACTACACCATCTGGGACAGGGAGTTGCTGGCCATTCATGCAGCCTTCAAGGCATGGCGGCACTTCCTAGTCGGAGCCAGACACACAGTGCAAGTGCGCACGGACCATAAGAACCTGGAGTACTGGCGCACGGCGCGGTTCCTGAACCAGAGACACATCCGCTGGGCGGAGTTCTTTGCGGATTTCGATTTCCGGATAGAATACGTCCCGGGTGACACCAACGTCATGGCGGATGCACTATCCAGGAAGCCGCAGTATCTCGAGGAAGCGGCACCGGTGGCGGCCAAACACATTTTCGCACCGAAAGCGTGGGCGTGCGCTTCAGCCGCAGTGGACCTGGACACGGTGCGTCGAGCCCTGCAGACGGATTCGTTCGCACAATCCAAAATGGAGGAGGTGCGAACAGGCACAGCGAAGGACGACGAGTTCCAGATACAGGCGCGAGGGACAGCAGGAGACCCGGATTGGGAACCAGCTCCTAAAGCCCGCCGGAGGGAGGGGGAAGGCTCAGGGGATTCAGCGTCAGAAGAGTCTAGAAAGGGCGAGACCCCGACGGACAGGCGGAACCAGAGGCGGAAAGAGCAGAGGAAGAGGTGGAGCAAGGCTAGAGTCTTAAACTGGTGTCTGGGGGGAGGAGACTCAGACGGAGCTTCAGCGATCTAGAGTTTGAAACGTAGAGCTGCACGCTGTGGCTCTGGAAGTGAAACTGAACTTCAATAAAGACTTTCGTACTTAACAACGAAGCGGCGTTGGTCCTTTGTGAGCTGGGACCTCGGGCAGCTCTGACAGTATGTGTATTTAATTTATTTACTTATTTATTTATTCCTGTGGCTTATTATTAATTGTCCCTCAAAGAGAGCAGAACGTAACGAAAAGAGAAAAGTTTTTAATAAAATCTCTTATCTATTTCTATAATTATTTATTAAATATAGCTATCAGTTTAATTACTCCAAATTGTATGTTATGATTATCGACGTAATTAATCTGATTTATTAATTAATGAATTATTATCAACTGGTAATATTCCTTGCTAATGAGACCACTGTATCAATTAATTAGCGGATAAATGAGCACCCAGCGGGTTTAATTCCTTGGAAAATGCGAGCAATATCAAACCTGCCTCCTCCAGGGGGCACTACTGCTAATCTCAACTATATTCACAACCGGCAATAATGTATAGGCCCTCTGATGTTATCCGCAGTTCAAGTGAGATGAGTAAGCCTAATAAATAAAACTTAGTTCTTCCCCTTCTTCAGGAAGCCGCCAATGACTCCTGCTATCAGGCAAAACAATGGAACAATAAACCAGCGATCATCTCGATCCTGAGGGGACAGGGAGGACAAAGGCTGCCGGCAACAGCAGCTGCTGGAAGGCTGAATAACAATGCCTTAAGTATCGCTCGTTAGCTACTTTCCTGAGAAGCGTTACTATGGCGACACAATGAATCGCCCTGCGAGCTGAAAAAAAAGCCTCAAAGGGAGGGGGTGACTTTTAACTCAGACGGAGTGGGGGGGCAAGGAACACCCAGGTAAAGGAAATATGGAGCGGGTGGGGGGGGACACGGAAGAGATTGTAGTGATGGGATTTACTAACAAGCACCACGAGGCAATGGCAGCCTGGCAAGGCGAAACCCTGTAACTGTACCACAAGGATAACAAAAATCGAGGCTAGAGATTTATGGAGGGAGCCAGCTGCGTTTTCAACACTATCTAAAACAAACGACCAAGGCAACACACTCCTCCCCGCGCTTGAGGCTTAGGGCCTGAGCGCGAAGTAACCAGCAAATATGATGCAGCACCAGCCGAGTCTTACCTCAACCGTGCTCAAAAACCCTGTCCAGTGACTAAACGGGGCAGGAAAAGTACCCCAATAAATCAATTTAAATGTCCCGGACGCTTGCTCCCTCGCCCTCACCCCCACACAATGTTGGAACACGAGAGCAGACTCAAAAGAGGCCCCGCTGTTCTAACAGCAAGAAGCGGAACGCCTGCAACTAAAACGGACCAAACAAGGAAATATAAGACTTTAAACAGGCGCCTCAACTAAAGAAAGCGAGCAGCCCCAAACCCCACGTGGCGGGAGCTCCTGCTCCACTGGGCGCAATAGACCGGGCGAAAGCCGGCAGGGAAAGGGAACAATCGGCAGCTGCCGATGGGGGGAAGCAATGTTACCGGCAAGGAAGTAGCCGAAAAGGCCAGCAGGGAAGAGGGGGCGGCCAATCGGGCAGCCGCCAAAGGGGCAGAAAACGCAAAGAAAAGATGCCAAAGGGGGCAAAAAAAACGCAAGGAAAACTTACTGCAGACACCGATCGAAAGGGGCAAAACGGAAAGAAAAGGTTACTGCAGACACCCACACAGTTCAACGGCAAAAGGGGAGGGGGGGAGGTTAGGAACAAGATTCCCGGATCGTCGGAAAAGGAATAGTACCCAGCGCCAAGACCGGAGCCGTAAAAAGTAAATAAACTGTTGCACGGCCAGCACGCAGACAAACGAGCACTAAACCAAAACCACGTAACACGCAGGCAATACCGACAACCACAGTAAACGGCCAGCTGCTGAGCGGACCCGCGGGCTTACACCGACGTCCTACCCCCCCCTGACCGCGATCGCGCAAGAAATACTTTCCTGGCTTCCGCTGAATTCGCTGCTCTTGACTCGCGTTGGGATGAAGGAGAATGAGGCCAAGAAGGGCTGCCCCGCAGCATTTAGGATGCTGACCACGTCTCCCCGGAGGCACCCGGTTGGATGCCTACCAGTGGGGGTGGGCACCAGCCCGGTGAGTGGGGGAGGCGGGGCATGAGCTCCCACCCACAACCACTCCCCTCCCTTCCAGGGAGGAGAGTCCTTATCAGCCCAAATCTAGCATAGGTGTTTTGGTTCCATCTCAATAGAAAGAGGACATATAAGCTTGGATTGTTCTTTCGGTGTTCGTTCACCCACACATAGCAAAGTGTAATAAGCTTAAACAAAGCAAAACAGGTTGATTTGGCTTCCATCTACATACAAAGAAGAACCTTGAATTTGATTATTTCAAGTCGTGTTCTTTGGTGTTAATGCACATAGACCCGGAAATGGCATAGTGTATGTAATGAGACCAAAATAACAAAACAACGTCTTTTCGCTTCCATATGCGTAGAAAGAAGACGAATAAGCTTTGATTCGGCTTATTTCAATTCGCATCGTGTTTTTTGGGTGCGTAACAGAATCACTCCTAACAGAAGCAAAACGGTGTTTTGGTTTCCATCTACATAAAAATATGATAATTACGCTCTGATTGGGCTTATTTAAAATTGGTGGTTTTGGGGTTGGAATGCACATTCAACCAAAAGTAGCATAGTGAAATGTTTGTTTTCAGCAAAATCTAGCATAGGTGTTTTGGTTCCATCTCAATAGAAAGAGGACGTATAAGCTTGGATTGTTCTTTCGGTGTTGGTTCAGCCACAAATAGCAAAGTGTAATAAGCTTAAACAAAGCAAAACAGGTTGATTTGGGTTCCATCTACATAGAAAGAAAAATCTTGGATTTCGCTAATTTCGTGTTCTATGGTGTTAATGCACATTGACCCAAAAATCGCAAACTGTGTGTAACGAGACCAAAATAACAAAACACCTTCTAATCGCTTCCATATGCGTAGAAAGAATTGCGCTTATTTCAAGTCGTGTTCTTTGGTGTTAATGCACATAGAACCAGAAATCGCATACTGTATGTAACGAGACCAAAAAAACAAAACAACGTCTTTTCGCTTCCATATGCGTAGAAGGAAGACGAATAAGCTTTGATTGGGCTTATTTCAATTCGCATCGTGTTTTTTGGGTGCACACCAGAATCACTCCTAACAGAAGCAAAACGGTGTTTTGGTTTCCATCTACATAAAACGATGATAAAAACGCTCTGATTGAGCTTATTTAAAATTGGTGTTTTTGGAGTTAGAATGCACATTCACCGAAAAATCGCACAGTGAAAACTTTGTTATCAGCCCAAATGTAGCATAGGTGTTTTGGTTCCATCTCAATAGAAAGAGGACATATAAGCTTCGATTGCTCTTTCGGTGTTCGTTCACCCACACATAGCAAAGTGTAATAAGCTTAAACAAAGCAAAACAGGTTGATTTGGGTTCCATCTACATAGAAAGAAAAAACTTGGATTTCGCTAATTTCGTGTTCTATGGTGTTAATGCACATCGACCCAAAAATCATAAAATGTATGTAACGAGACCAAAATAACAAAACACCTTCTAATCGCTTCCATATGCGTAGAAAGAAGACGAATAAGCTTTGATTGGGCATATTTCAATTCGCATCGTGTTTTTGGGTGCGCACCAGAATCACTCCTAACAGAAGCGAAACGGTGTTTTGGTTTCCATCTACATAAAAAGATGATAATAACGCTCTGTTTGGGCTTATTTAAAATTGGTTTTTTGGGGGTTAGAATGCACATTCAACCAAAAATAGCAGTTTAATGTTTGTTTTCAGCCCAAATCAAGGATAGGTGTTTTGGTTCCATCTCAATAGAAAGAGGATATATAAGCTTGGATTGTTCTTTCGGTGTTCGTTCACCCACAAATAGCAAAGTGTAATAAGCCTAAACGAAGCAAAACAGGTTGCCAATTTCGCCAATTTCGTGTTCTTTGGTGTTAATGCTCATAGACGCAGAAATCGCATAGTGTATGTAATGATACCAAAATAACAAAACACCTTCTAATCGCTTCCATATGCGTAGAAAGAAAACGAATAAGCTTTGACTGGGCTTATTTCAATTCGCGTAGTGTTTTTTGGGTGCGCACCAGAATCACTCCTAACAGAAGCAAAACGGTGTTTTGGTTTTGTCAAGGCTGCCCAAGGTCCCAGCTCAGAAAGGACCAACGCTGCTTTCTAATTAAATACAAAAGTCTGTATTGAAGTTCAGTTTCACTTCCAGAGCCGCAGCGCGCAGCCCCACGTCTCAACTGTCAGACCGCTGATGACCCTTCTGAATCTCCTCCCCCTGTACACCAATTTAAGACCCTAGCCTTGCTCCACCTTCTCCGCTGCTCCTTCCTCCTCTGGGTCCGCCTGCCCGCCGGGGTCTCGCCCTTCCTAGCCTCTCCTGACGCTGATTCCCCTGAGCCTTCTCCCTCCCTCCAGCGGGCTTTAGGAGCTGGTTCCCCATCCGGGTCTCCTGCTGTCCCTCGCGCCTGTACATTTGAACTTGGCGTGCGCGCCCAGCCAGCAGTCTTCCTCCTAACCGTTTCACTGCTGCTGTCACTGCTTCCCCCTTCGGGTGGGCTAGCTGCAACGGACCTCCCCTCCATTCTCCCACTCTCCGATGGAGGCGTGGTCAGCCCTGACTTAATCTCCCTCCCCTCCGGAGACGCTGGCCCTGACACATGTGACTCTTCCCCCCCCACTACGCTCTGGTGGGGAAACTGGTCCCGATCCCCCACTGCTGCTTTGGGGTTCCCCTCTGGCTCCTTGTTTCTGGTGCGTCCCCCCTGGGACCCCCCTTGCCCTGACCATCGGAGCCCCCTTCTGGGAATCTTCTGATTCGCTGGAGAAGCTCATGGAATCTCTCGGGCCACTGTCATAGTCCCCTACGCTTCCCTCGGATTCTTCCCCTTCTCCTCCAATTCCTCTCTCCCCAGTGCTCCTCCTCCTCATTCACTGACATCCATCCCCCCTCGAAGCCCCCCCTTCCCCCCTCACCCTCTTCGGGTGTGGGTTCCGGGTGCTCCAGTGCTGTGGGTGTGAGTGCGGGATACCATTCTTCCCCCCTGGTGTGCAGCCGGTCCGCTGGATCTGGCCAGACCGCAACGGGCTCGTCGACGTCGATTTCTTCTGCTTCCATCTCTCTGCTGTTGTGCTCGAATCCAGGATCCTCCCCCAACACGACCATGTCCTCCCCTCCCCCGGGTACCTCTGGTGAGACTGCGTGTAAAGGTCCCTTCAGCAGCTCCCTGCGCCACCCCACCTCCGGTTGAGTGTCCCACCAATAGGAGCGGTCTGTGTCAAACCCCGAGAAAGACCCCTCCGGGGAGCTTGTTTCCGGCGTAGTCTGCTCAGCTGATGAAAAACCCTGGAACGTGCTGGCTGAAAGTGTGGGTGTGAAAAGCCAGTCGTCAAAATACTCTGCCGGCATAGGTCTGTGTGGGAAGAGTGCATGGAACTCGTCTTTGAGGTAGTGCTCCTCCACGGCATAGCACGGTACCCATCTGTTGGCGCTGGCTGGGGTACCTTCCCTGGCGAGGAGATACTCCACCCCCTCTTCTCCCCACCTCGAGTCCAAAATCTCCGTGACCTCGTTGAGTGGCGTCGCCCTCCGTGACCCCTCCCTCATTGGAGATTCGTTGAGTGGGTCTGGGGCGTTCCCTGGCGCCTGAAAATTGTGGGGTGCCCTGTAGGGTGTGAGCACTGACCTATGAAAGACTGGATGCATTCTGGAGCCCTCCGGGAGCGTCAACTGGAAGGCCACTGGATTGATTTGCGCCGCGACCTGGTAAGGCCCCAGCTGCTTGTGTTTGAGCTTACTCTTAGCTAGCGTCCTGGCCGGCACTGCCTGGGCTGCTAACCAGACCCAGTCCCCCACCTGGATGTCCTCCCCGACTCTCCTGTGCTTGTCTGCCTGCATTTTGTAGGCGTGTTTCGCCAGTTCCAATTGCCTTCGGAGTTGCTCGTGGACCTCCTGTAACTCTGCTGCTAAGTGTTCTGCTCCCCTTGGCTCCCCCTCCCCCTTGTCTCCAACCCCGGGAAGGTTCTGGGATGCCACCCATTATTGGCGAAGAACGGTGTCACTCCTGTAGACCCGTGCTTCATGTTGTTGTAGGCAAACTCGGCCAGCGGTAGGTAGTCCACCCAGGTCGAGGGTTGTTGATTGGCGTAGCATCGCAGGTACTGCTGCATGATGGCGTTGACCCTCTCCGCTTCTCCGTTGGTCTGCGGGTGTCGTGCCGACGCTAAGTTGATCTTGACGTTCAGGATGCCCAGCAGCTTCTGCCAGAAGCCCGAGACGAATTGGCGACCCCGGTCGGACAGGATGGACCGCGGCAAGCCGTGAGCCTTGAACACGTGGTCTATGAACAGCTTGGCGGTCTGTTCCGCTGTGGCCACCTTCGCGCAATGGCAGGTGTCACACCTGGAGACGTAATCCGCGACTTCTCCCCTCACCTTGGGCCACCAAAAGTCTCTGGTTACCAATTCTGCTGTCTTGTCCTTGCCGAAGTGCCCAGCGCTGGGCGCGTCGTGTAACTGCTGCAGGACTTTCGCGCGGAGGTCGTCTCCGGGTACGTAGAGAGCCCCTTTGCGGATGAGCAGTCCGTCTCGTATCTGGAACTCGTCGTCCTTCGCTGTGCCTCTTCGCACCTCCTCCATCTTGGATTGTGCGAACGAATCCGTCTGCAGCGCTCGACGCACCGCGTCCAGGTCCACGACGGCTGAAGCGCACGCCCACACTTTCGGTGTGAAAATGTGTTTGGCCGCCACCGGTGCCGCTTCCTCGAGATACTGCGGTTTCCTGGAGAGCGCATCCGCCATGACGTTGTTCTCTCCTGGGATGTATTCTATCCGGAAATCGAAATCCGCAAAAAACTCCGCCCAGCGGATGTGTCTCTGGTTCAGGAACCGCGCCGTGCGCCAGTACTCCAGGTTCTTATGGTTCGTGCGCACTTGCACTGTGTGTCTGGCTCCGACGAGGAAGTGCCACCACGCCTTGAAAGCTGCATGAATGGCCAGCAACTCCCTGTCCCAGATGGTGCAGTTCTGTTCCGCCTTGCTGAGTTTTCTGGAGTAGAATGCGCACGGCCTCCAGTCCCCTTGCGGATCTTGCTGCAACAGGACGGCCCCCACCACTCTGTCCGAGGCGTCCGTCTCAACCCTCATTGGTCTGCTGGGGTTTACATGTAGCAGCTGTTCTTCGGACGCGAAGAGACGCTTGAGTCTCCGAAAGGACTGCTCCGCCTGGTCCGTCCAGATGAACTTCTTTTTCTTGGAGCTGAGGGTGTCCGTGATGGCCGCCGTCTCCTTCGCGAAGCCTTTGATGAACTTGCGATAAAAGTTGGCGAAGCCGACGAACTTCTGGACCTCCTTCCGATTGCGCGGGCTCTTCCAGTCCAACACCGCGCGGACCTTGGCGCTGTCCATGGCGAGTCCCTTGTCGGACAGCTTGTAGCCCAGGAAATCCACCTCCGTCATGTCGAACTGGCACTTCTCTAGTTTGGCGTAAAGTCTGTGCTTCTGTAGCCTTTGCAGGACCTCCTTGACGTCCCTCTCGTGAGCCTCCTGCGATTCCGAGAAGATAAGGATGTCGTCTAGGAAGCAGACGCACTTCTTGTAGAGGAGTCCCGCTAACACGTGATGCATGAAAGCTTGGAAGGTATGGGAGCCATTTTGCAGACCAAAAGGCATTACGCGATATTCATAGGTGCCTAAAGGTGTAAACATGGCCGTCTTCCACTCATCGCCCTCCCGCATGCGTATAAGGTTGTACGCCCCTCGTAGATCCAACTTGGTGAAGAGTCGTCCCTTCCTCACCGTCGCGAGCAGGTCGTCGATCTTGGGAATGGGGAATGCTGTGGGCTGTGTCCTGGAATTTATGAGTCTATAATCAACTATGAGTCTGCGTTGGGGTGTGTCCTTCTTCTTCACGAAAAACACGGGACTGCCCCCCACTGCTTTGGATTCTTGGATGAATCCCCGCTTCAAGTTGTGCTCTATGAACTCCCTGAGTTCTTGCAGTTCGTCCTCAGACATGGAATACAGTTTTCCAGTGGTCAGCGTCGCCCCCGGCAGGAGGTCAATCTTGCAGTCGTAAGGCCTGTGAGGAGGCAGCTTATCTGCTTCCCTTTCGCAGAAGACCTCCAAAAACTCCTTGTACTTGTTGGGTACAGCTTGCACCATGCCTAGGTGTAACTGCGGTTCATCCTCCTGCCCCTCGTCCTCCTGGCGAGTCCGGATGCAGTGTTCTGCGCAGTAGGAGGAGCAGAAGGTCAATTGCCGCTGGTACCATGCTAATGCCGGGCTGTGCCTATCCAGCCAACTCATACCCAACACTATGGGCGTGTCTGACAGGTGAGTGACGTTGAAGCTGATGACTTCGCGGTGGTTTCCAATTTGCATCACCATAGGCGGTGTTTGCTGTACCACCTCTCCTCCCAGTAGCTTCCTGCCATCGACCGTGACGACGTTTAGGGGCATGGTGGCTGGCAGGAGTGCTATGCGATGTTGCTTGATAAATTCCACACCTACAAAGTCTGCGTTGCTCCCAGAATCAATGGTTATTGGTACTTGCATGGTGTGCCCATTGGGCAACTGGAGCGATGCGGTGAGTTGCACCACTGGTTTGGGTGGGAGGGGGTCTGTGGGCTGCAAAATCTCTGGGGACTCCTTCACTGACTCGCCTGGTTAGGCCCCAGTCCTTCCCCTTCCAACCAGGCTTCTTCTTCCCCCTGCAGCTGTTTCGGCTGCTGACCTGTTCCCTTTACTGTTGCTGAGGCTGCAGTGTGCTTCTGGAGCCTCTGGGGACACTCTTTGGCCATGTGGTGAGCACTGTCGCAGATGTAGCACTTCCTGGTCCCTCTAGGAGCCTTCGCCTTGACTGCTCCCGGTGTTTGGGCTCTGCTGGCAGTCTGAGCCCTGGCACCACCTATCTCCATCGGCTCTTCTCCCCTTCTCAATGGAGGCATGGATAGCGCCCGCCCTGTCTCTCTGGATAGGAAGGGGGTTGTCCTGGCTGGGGTGCTTGCCTTACGTCCTTCCTCCCTGCTCCAAGGGCGTCCTTCCAGGCGCACACCAATCGCCAGCGCTCTCTGGACGACTTCTGTGGTGCTTTTAGGTCTTTCTCCCCTTGCCAGCTCATCTTTCACGGCCCCACTTAGCCCCTCCCAGAACAGGTGTCTGACGGCAATAGAGTCCTTCTCCCAGCCCAGCACGTTCAGTAAGGCAAAAAAGCGTGAGTGATATTGCCTCACCGTCGCTTTCCCTTGCTGTAGTCCATGCATTTCCCTCTGAGCAACATCTACATCTACCGTTGATTTAAAGCAAGCGTCCATAGCTTTGATAAATGCATCGGAATCTTGGAGGGCGGGGTCTTTTTCGTGCCACAAATTCCGCAGCCACGCTTTAGCTTCCCCATGCAAATGAGTAATTATGAAACCCACTTTCTCTTCCTCATCTCTAAAGTCTTTCCGAAGCAAATTGAGCGTGTAAACCACGTCAGCTCTGACGTTAGGGTATTGCTGCAGGTCCCCGTCAAAGGGGGCTACTAGGCTGCCCCCCCTCTTCCCGAGGCCAACTCCCTCCGGTTTGGGTCCTGGCAGCCCCTCCTTGCCCAAACGGTCCCACCTGGTCTGCAGATCCCGGCAGAGCGCTACTGCTTCTTCTTCTCTCTTCCTGGATGCTGCTACTTCTGCGTAAAGCGTCGTGACTGCTTCTTGCAGTTCTTTCACCTGGCTCTCCGTAGTCATCTTTGCCTATCTTCGTGAGCTCGCAAAACACCAAGTCTTGCCCCTCGCTGCACCAACTCACGCTGCGAGGTTTTTATGAGAGACGGAGCATACTGTCAGAGCTACCTTAGGTCCCAGCTCACAAAGGACCAACGCTGCTTCGTTGTTAAGTACAAAAGTCTTTATTGAAGTTCAGTTTCACTTCCAAAGCCGCAGCGTGCAGCTCTACGTCTCAACCGTTAGACCGCTGACGCTCCGTCTGAGTCTCCTCCCCCTTGACACCAATTTAAGATTCTAGCCTTGCTCCACCTTCTCCGCTGCTCTTTCCTCCTCTGGGTCCGCCTGCCCGCCGGGGTCTCGCCCCTTCTAGCCTCCTCTGAGGCTGATTCCCCTGAGCCTTCTCCCTCCCTCCGGCGGGCTTTAGGAGCTGGTTCCCCATCCGGGTCTCCTGCTGGCCCGCGTGCCTGCACATTTGAACTTGGCGCGCGCGCCCAGCCAGCATCTTTCCTCCTGACCGTTTCACTGCTGCTGTCACTGCTTCCCCCTTCGGGGGGGCTAGCTGCAACTGACCTCCCTTCCGTTCCGCCACTCTCCGATGGAGGCGTGGTCAGCCCTGACTCCCTCTCTGGAGGAGACGCTGGCCCTGACACATGTGACTCTTCCCCCCCACTACGCTCTGGTGGGGAAACTGGTCCCGATCCTCCACTGCTGTTTTGGGGTTCCCCTCTGGCTCCTTGTTTCTGGTGCGTCCCCCCTGGGACCCCCCTTGCCCTGACCATCGGCGCCCCCTTCTGGGAATCTTCTGATTCGCTGGAGAAGCTCATGGAATCTCTCGGGCCACTGTCATACTCCCCTACGCTGCCCTCGGATTCTTCCCCTTCGCTCTCCAATTCCTCTCTCCCCATTGCTCCTGCTCCTGATTCCCTGACACCACCTAGCTCCATCAGCTCTTCTCCCCTCCCCAGTGGAGGCGTGGATAGCGCCCGCCCTGTCTCTCTGGGTAGGAAGGGGGTTGTCCTGGCTGGCGTGCTTGCCTTACGTCCTTCCTCCCTGCTCCAAGGGCGTTCTTCCAGGCACACCCCAATCGCCAGCGCTCTTTGGGCAACTTCTTGGGTGCTTTGGGGTCTCCCCCCGTGCCAACTCATCTTTAATGGCCCCATTCAACCCCTCCCAGAAGAGGTCTCTGACGGCAATGGAGACCTTTTCCCAACCCAGCACGTTCACCAAAGCAAAAAAGCGTGAGTGATATTGTCTCACCGTGGCTTTCCCTTGTTGCAGCCCATGCATCTCCCTCCGTGCCACATCCACATCTACCGTTGATTTAAAACAAGCGTCCATAGCTTTGATAAATGCATCAGAATCTTGGAGGGCGGGGTCATTTTCGCGCCACAAATTCCGCAGCCACGCTTTAGCTTCCCCATGCAGATGAGTAATTATGAATCCCACTTTCTCTTCCTCATCTCTAAAGTATTTCCGAAGCAAATTGAGCGCGTAAACCACGTCAGCTCTGAAGTTCGGGTATTGCTGCAGGTTCCCCTCGAAGTGGGCTACTAGGCTGCCCCCCTCTTCCCGAGGCCAACTCCCTCCGGTTTGGGTCCTGGCAGCCCCTCTTTCCCCCAACGGTCCCACCTGGCCTGCAGATCCCGGCAGAGCGCTACTGCTTCTTCTTCTCTTTTCCTGGATGCTGCTACTTCTGCGTAAAGCGTCGTGACTGCTTCTTGCAGTTCTTTCACCTGGCTCTCTGTAGTCATCTTTGCCTATCTTCGTGAGCTCGCAAAACACCAAGTCTTGCCCCTCGCTGCACCAACTCACGCTGCGAGGTTTAATTCTGATTGATTTTGGAGAAGGGTCATACTGTCAAGGCTGCCCAAGGTCCCAGCTCACAAAGGACCAACGCTGCTTTCTAATTAAATACAAAAGTCTTTATTGAAGTTCAGTTTCACTTCTAGAGCCGCAGCGCGCAGCCCCACATCTCAACTGTCAGACCGCTGATGACCCTTCTGAATCTCCTCCCCCTGTACACCAATTTAAGCCCCTAGCCTTGCTCCACCTTTTCCGCTGCTCCTTCCTCCTCTGGGTCTCGCCCTTCCTAGCCTCCTCTGACGCTGATTCCCCTGAGCCTTCTCCCTCCCTCCGGCGGGCTTTAGGAGCTGGTTCCCCATCCGGGTCTCCTGCTGTCCCGCGCGCCTGTACATCTGAACTTGGCGCGCGCGCCCAGCCAGCCGTTTTCCTCCTAACCGTTTCACTGCTGCTGTCACTGCTTCCCCCTTCGGGTGGGCTAGCTGCAACTGACCTCCCCTCCATTCCCCCACTCTCCGATGGAGGCGTGGTCAGCCCTGACTTACTCTCCCTCCCCTCCGGAGGAGACGCTGGCCCTGACACATGTGACTCTTCCCCCCCACTACGCTCTGGTGGGGAAACTGGTCCCGATCCTCCACTGCTGCTTTGGGGTTTCCCTCTGTCTCCTTGTTTCTGGTGCGTCCCCCCTGGGACCCCCCTTGCCCTGACCATCGGAGCCGCCTTCTGGGAATCTTCTGATTCACTGGAGAAGCTCATGGAATCTCTCGGGCCACTGTCATAGTCCCCTACGCTTCCCTCAGATTCTTCCCCTTCGCTCTCCAATTCCTCTCTCCCCAGTGCTCCTGCTCCTGATTTCCTGACAATATCCTTATTTTCACACTTTGTATTTTCCAACTAAGTCTCTCCCTTAAAGGGCTCACAATCTCTTTATTTTATGTTCAGAAGGCCCTTATAAGTCTTATAGAATGTCTCAATCCAATATCTGGACTATGGATATGACTTCTAAACCTAATTTACTACACATTCAAATTATTCATCATTCTTTTTTTTAAAAAATAAATAATCCTATCTCACAAGACTGAGCAAAAATAAGGGAGAGTGCAGGGAATAAATGTTTTCCCAGAGCAGTAAGGGTGTAACCCCAACTATAAATAGAATTAACCCACAAGGAACTGTGTCAAACTAATAAAAATGTTGACCCAACAGTAGAAATTTCTTCTTCAATATAAAATAATTAACTAAACTAAATCAGGTCAACGGTCTTTTTAAAGTACACAGAAGAAGATTCAAAGATATTACCCAAAGTATTTCACGGAAGTTGTTCTAACCCGGCCAGCATCGCCCTAGACTCTTCGGCCGCTTGACGGCCTAATCCAACATGGATAGTGTATAAAGAGGTAGTGCAGTCCAATCCACTTAGCGTTCCTGGAGACGAAAAGAAGGATCGCCCCTGTTCTGCAGTCCTCCCGCTTTTCCTTTTCTCAATTGTTGTAGAGATGTCCGTCACAGTCCAGAGGGGTAGTGGTGAGTGTCACCCAACTTAAATTTACATAAGTCTATTACGTTGAGGACAGGTCAAGAATAAGTCTTTTACATTGAAGGTCAGCTCTGGTTGGTTAAAAATGTGGAGCCCTCTATGGTATTGGTAGGGGTTCTAATGCTCAAATTTACTTTCAAGTTCTATTCCAACACCAGAGGGGTTACAGAGCTAGTCCCTAAAATTATTGAATAGCCGAAAGATGAATTGGTGCCACACAACGGAATGAAAAGAGAGAAAGAAACGATACCAAAAAGAAAATATTGTAGTGGGTTGTAAGTCTCCTTAGAATGGCTTTACGTTCAGGCGTCTGTAATGAAGTTCTCCCTTCTCCCTTCTGTCTCTTTATGTATCGTCTTTTCAGCGCCACTCGGAATAAACTCCTACAACCTATTATATATATATATATATACATATTATCCTCCTCAACCGCTGAGTTCAATTGATTATTTGCAACAGTGTCCCACAGCAAAAAAAAAGAAACAGGATATGCGGGGGGGGGTAAAGTACAAGTTCAGACAGGCATCTTCTTTGCTACTTTGTGTTTAGTAACTTGTTTGGCTTAACAAAGTTACTATGGCGTTCTGTACTCACTCAGTCAGGCCGGTAAGCAGCTATTTCCTTTTTTTATATATCTGCGATTCTGTGCCCCGCGCCATTTTCTGCTCTCAACCGAGTGGATTCCTCGCCGAAATCTTAAGACATCCAGGGTTCTCCTCGCTCAAACTCCAATTTTTTAAGATATTTTAAATCACAACACACAGGAGAATCCATTTTTATCTTTGTGGAGGTCCGTCGCCTTTCTCAGCAGAAGCTAGAGGCATCACAACACGGAGTCGGTGCTCTCCCATTTTGCGCTCGTGGTCCCATCCCGAGTTTCTTCCAAAAGAAAAAAACCCCGAAAGGACGGCAAAACCGCTCCCACGCTGCCGGGAAGCCTATCCCCCAGGGGTCTCCCCCCTGGGATTTTTGGGGGGCGCAGTGCCTTTGCGACTCCCCCAAGCCTCCGTGTTGCTCAGAAACCCCTTTACAGGGGCTTTCTGCGCTTCCTCGCTGTCCGCGACCCAAACCGGAAGTCCTTTTGGTTCCATCTCAATAGAGAGAGGACTACTGAGCTTGGATTATTCTTTCGGTGTTCGTTCACCCACAAATAGCAAAGTGTGATAAGCCTAAACGAGCCTAAGCGTAGAAAGAAGAGGAATAAACTTTGAGTGGGCTTATTTCAATTCGCATGGTGTTTTGTGGGTGTGCACCAGAATGATCCCCAACCAAAGCAAAACGGTGTTTTGGTTTCCATCTACATAAAAAGATGATAATCACGCTCTGATTGGGCTTATTTAAAATTGGTGTTTTGGGGGTTGGAATGCACATTCAAACAAAAATAGCAGAGTGAAATGTTTGTTTTCAGCCCAAATCAAGCATAGGTGTTTTGGTTCCATCTCAATAGAAAGAGGACATATAAGCTTGTATTGTTCTTTCGGTGTTCGTTCTCCCACAAATAGCAAAGTGTAATAAGCCAAAACGAAGCCAAACAGGTTGTTTTGGGTTCCATCTACATAGAAAGCAAAATCTTGGATTTCGCTTATTTCGTGTTCTTTGGTGTTAATGCACATTGACCCAAAAATCGCAGTGTATGTAATGAGACCAAAATAACAAAACACCTTCTTATCGCTCCCATATGAGAAGAAAGAAGACGAATAAGCTTTGATTGGGCTTATCTCAATTCACATGGTGTGTTTTGGGTGTGCACCAGAATGATCCCCAACCCAAGGAAAAAGGTGTTTTGGGTTCCATCTAAACAAAAAGAAGATAATAAAGCTCTCATTGGGCTTATTTAAAATTGGTGTTTTGGGTGTTAGAATGCACATTCACCCAAAATAGCAGAGTGAAATGTGTGTTTTCAGCCCAAATCAATCATAGCTGTTTTGGTTCCATCTCAATAGAAAGAGGACATATAAGCTTGGATTGTTCTTTCGGTGTTCATTCAACCATAAATAGCAAAGCGAAGTGTAATAAGCGTAAACGAAGCAAAACAGGTTGTTTTGGGTTCCATCTACATAGAAAGAACAACCTTGAATTTCGCTTATTTCAAGTCGTGTTCTTTGCTGTTAATGCACATTGCTCCAGAAATTGCAAAGTGTATGTAATGAGACCAAAATAACAAAACAACGTCTTTTCGCTTCCATATGCGTAGAAAGAAGACGAATAAGCTTTGATTGGGCTTATTTCAATTTGCATCGTGTTTTTTGGGTGCGCACCAGAATCACTCCTAACAGACGCAAAACGTTTTAGTTTCCATCTACATAAAACCAAAGAAAGTGCATTTATGTGACCATTAAAACAAATCAACTGAAATTACCGTATTTTTCGCTCTATAAGACGCACCAGACCACAAGACGCACCTAGTTTTTGGAGGAGGAAAACAAGAAAAAAAAATATTCTGAATTTCAGAAGCCAAAACAGCAAGAGGGATCACTGCGCAGTGAAAGCAGCAATCCCTATTGCTGTTCCAGCTTCTGTGATAGCTGCGCAGCCTACATTCGCTCCATAAGACGCACACACATTTCCCCTTACTTTTTAGGAGGGAAAAAGTGAGTTATAGAGCAAAAAATACGGTATATTCACAGAAAGCCTTTAGCAGAATCATTTCCTGTCCACGGAATCCAGCTGGAAGTGTATTGCGAGCCGACTGCATAATCAAAAAGGCCAGTAAGTCACTGTGAGACAGAGGAAGCTGTGTTCCTTTTCAAATCTGTCTGTCAACAGTCACACACACCAAGCAAAAGCCACCCATAACAGACGTTTTCCTTGATATCAGAGAACTGTCTGATAATCAACAACCATATAATTTTATCCAGTAGTATTAGTTTGATCTGACGGAAACTGCACATTTCCCGAGAAGCACTGAAAGAATGCTTCATTTAACTACAAACCCCCAAATCTGGGATCCCATCAAAACTGATGTTTGGCAAAAGTTTTGCAGCAAAACCCCCACATTTTGTAACACCCCATAAAGAGAGTAATTGATACATCAAACCGGGGTTCATAATTAATATCCAAAACCCAACATTGTCCGATTCACTCCAAACTGGTGCCAAAGTCTGGCAAAAGTTTTGTAGCATTTGCCAGACATTGTAGCATTTTTGTAGCATTTTGCCCGACAAACCAAGTAACTGACAGGGGTCATAAGGTCACCCCAAAACCCAACATCGTCTGATTCACTCCAAATCAAGGCCAAAGTCTGGCAAAATGTTTGCAGTAAAAACCGCATGTTTTGCAGCTCCCCCCAAACCGAGTGGTTCCTAGCACATCAGGAGGAAGAGTCAAGACAACCAAAAGTGGATAAATAGGTTGTATTTATTAAATATAACAACTGGAGGATCGGCAAAACTAGTCAGATTCGACCAATGTAACCAAATCAAATTAAGTCTGGGCAGGTGTGCTTGTTCACCTCCACCCACAAACACACAAGTGCTCAAACAGAGCTCTTTGCAGATCCTTAAGAATCATGTCAGAACCCAAATCAGAAAGATGCATACCACCAGGTCTATACAACTGTGGGGCACAGAACATAATTCTGCCATGAGGGATATAAGCAGCCACATTTTCAAACACAAACGTCGTTGTAGAAGTAGAAGAAGAAGAAGAAGTTTGGATTTGATATCCCGCCTTTCACTCCCCTTCAGGAGTCTCAAAGCGGCTAACAATCTCCTTTCCCTTCCTCCCCCACAACAAACACTCTGTGAGGTGAGTGGGGCTGAGAGACTTCAAAGAAGTGTGACTGGCCCAAGGTCACCCAGCAGCTGCATGTGGAGGAGCGGAGACGCGAACCCGGTTCCCCAGATTACGTGACTACTGCTCTTAACCACTACACCACACTGTAGAATGATTAGCTTTATGTCTTGCCCATCCACCTTCTTAGGAAGGCTGCCCCCACTCCATAAGCACCTCTACAACATTCCAAACCAAACTATGATAAGCTCAGGGATGAGGAAGCACAGCTGATGGAGATATTTAGTGATCTCAACTGAATTTACCTCACCAGATTGTTATCCCCAAGATGGATGACCAGAATATCAGGGTTAGGGTTAGGGCAGGGGATACGTAGGTGGATGTTCAGGGTTAGGGTTAGTGCCTGGGGTTTTTTTCATGCTTTTTAAGCTTCTAATGATATTGCTCCATTTTTATGAGACTGCATAATTCCAAAAAGTAAGCAAACTACCTGAAACGTAGCAAAACTAAGAGAAATGGGAAAACCAAAAGTGAGATACCAGAAACCCAACAAGGAAGGAATTCATGAAAAAGGAAAATTGCCAGACAGAGACTTCAATCAAATCATTACCAAATTCACCAGAATCCCAAAAGCAATTGAAAAGAAGCAGAAATGTGAGAAGCAGAAGAAATACCACCAGAAACCCCCAACAAGAGGGGAAAAGTAAATTTCGCAGAAACCCCAAAGCCAGTTAAACCTTAGTTTTGCATGGTGTGGGGGTGATTTCGCTTTTCCCTGAGATGTTTACTGCGTGGGTTTCTTGTGGTTCTATTCAATTGGTTTTCTCATCTTTGGTGGATGTGGTTTGTTTCTGTTGTTTCTGGTTCATTTTTGGGATTATGTTGAATTTGTTTCTTTTGGGGTGGTTTTCGTTTCATGGATTCTTTTATATAAATTACGATTGTGAAATATACTCAGAGTCTTGTATGTATTTCATGCTCTTTATTGCCCCCCCCCCAACCTCAGGCTTTTATATACATTATTTACAGAATGAGTCCCGTCTGACTGGCTAACTCTGCTTCCCTCTTGGAGCCTGATTGGCCTGCAGGAAAAGACCAATCAGTTGTTGCATTCTAGGATCCAAGGTTAGTACATAACAGATTGGGTGCTGGATTTATGGTGAGTTTGCTTCATTTCTAGGTTTTTTGGGTTTTGCACCTTTGAGAATATTAATTTGTATGAGATCTGATAAACCCAAGAAAAAAAGCAAAACCACCAGAAATGTCTAATGACCATTCCAACAATGAAGTCAACCACTAAAAACACAAAAACCTACTGAAAAGAAGCAGAAGAACCATGTAAAAGCAACATCAATGGAAACTGACAAAGAAGCCAACCAATCCCAAACAAAGCAGATTCACCAGAAACCCCCAAAGCATTCAAAAGTATTACCACCAGAATGCAAAAACAAGAAAACTTCTCAAAAGAAGCAATAAAGCAAAAGTCCAAAAAACAAGCTAAACCAATGGAAAACAAATGAAGCCAGCTGCAAACAAAGCACATTCACCAGAAACCCAAGACTAAGTGAAAACTAGTATGCTATGTTGGTTAATTTCTGTTGCTTGAAGTGCTTTTGGACTCCCATAAATTGCATGCTTGTTGAGTTTCTGGTTTTGCTTTTTAAAAACTGGTTTCCAGTTTCTTGTGGCATTGCTTTGTAATTGGTGGCTTTACTGCTTCTTTTTTGTTTTCTGCTGATTTGTTTAATTTGGGGTGGTTTTGCTTGTTTTTTGCATTTAATTGTTTTGCTTCTTTGACTTTGAATGGTTCTGCGGTTTGGGGTGAGATTGTTTCTTTTCCATTGATTTGGCTTGGTTTTCATGTCTCCTGCTTTTGCCTCATTTTGGGAATATTTCTTGGTTTTTGTGCTTCTGGTGGTATTTCTTCAATTTTATGACATAACCAAGCCAAAACACCAGAAACACAGAAACAAATCATAAAGAAGCAGAGCTACCAGAAATCCAAAGCAAATTAATCAGAAATCCAAACAACCTATGAAGATGATGCAATACCAAAAGAAACACAAAAGCCAATTAAAAAACTGCTAAATGAACCAACACCACAAGAAACAAAGAAAGTCTCATGACCTACGAAATGAAGCAATAACACAAAACACCACAAAAAGAAGCAAAGTGTTTAGGATTAGGTTTGGGTAAAGGTTAGAGTTACAGTGAGAGTTGGGTTTGAGTTGGATTAGGATTAGGAGTTAGAGTTAGAGTTGGGGTTGAGTTACGGTAAGAGAAGAACAGCAGCAGGAGAAATATAATTTTATTACTTAGGGTTAGGGTTAAATTAGGCTTAGGTTTAGACTGAGGCTTAGGTTTGGGTTAAGGTTAGGGTTAGAGTGAGGATTAGATTTGAGTTAGGGTGAGCATTAAGGTTAAGGTTTGGTATTGGGTTGGATTTGAGTTAGGCTAAGAGAAGAACAGCAGCAGGAGCAATATAATTTTATTATTTATACTCCACCCAAGTCACTTGTGGCCGCTTTCAATAAAAGGTAAAAACATGAGCGCACTCTAAGTGAATGCTCATGAATGTAGAAACTCTTACTTCCCATAGAATTCCCAAAGAAGACCTGGGAATTGTAGCTCTGAGCTTCTTTGCAGAGGGTTGGACTAGATGACCCTTGGGTTCCCCTTCCATCTCTTCTAGGATGCTCCCTGTCTCACTCACTCACTCACTCACACTCACTCCTCCTCTCCTTTTCATGGCAGTTTCACCTTTTTCTGCACTCCTAGCTCGGAAGGGCGGAAGAGGCTGTGCTGCCGCCATATTGGGCGAGGGCAGGGGTACCGGAAGAAGGTGTCACCGGAGGAGAGGCATGAGCACAGGAAGGGGAGGGAAACGGGCGGAAGAGGCTGTGCTGCCGCCATGTTGGGCGAGGGTAGGATTACCGGAAGGAGGTGCCACGGGAGGAGAGGCATGAGCACAGGAAAAGGAGGGAAATGGGCGGAAGAGGCTGTGCTGTCGCCATGTTGGGCGAGGGCACGGGTACCGGAAGGAGGTGCCAGCGGAGGAGAGGCAAGAGGACAGGAAGGGGAGATAAATGGGCGGAAGAGGCTGTGCTGCCGCCATGTTGGGCGAGGGCACGGGTACCGGAAAAAGGTGCCAGCGGAGGAGAGGCAAGAGGACAGGAAGGGGAGGGAAACGGGCGGAAAAGGCTGTGCTGCCGCCATGTTGAGCGAGGGTAGGATTACCGGAAGGAGGTGCCACGGGCGAGGGCACGGGTACCGGAAGGAGGTGCCAGCGGAGGAGAGGCAAGAGGACAGGAAGGGGAGGGAAATGGGCGGAAGAGGCTGTGCTGCCGCCATGTTGGGCGAGGGCACGGGTACCGGAAAAAGGTGCCAGCGGAGGAGAGGCATGAGCACAGGAAGGGGAGGGAAACGGGCGGAAGAGGCTGTGCGACGTTGGGCCAGCGGAGGCGTGCCAAGCCAGGCTGGCCCTCTCTCTTTCTCCCACCCACTCTCTCTCGACCCCGCTCTCCCCAGGGGGCAGCCCTGCCCCCCGCCTCGTCCTCACCTGCCTTTCTCCCCCAGTGGCCTTCCTCTCGTGCCCCTTGGCGGTGGGATGGTGTGGGTGGGCCGCGGAAGTTTATATACAATAATATACATACCTAGATATAGGTGTGCGTTTGTAAATAGATATAAATAAAATGGATATATGCATATGTGTGTGTATATATGCAGTGCTTCTTTTCTAAAGAAAATGATTGGGGGTACTCTCATTTTGACTCAAGAAAATCACCATTTTATAGTTCAAACCGGGAAAAATAAATAAATGGACAAAAGTACATTCACAAAATGTTTTAGGAGTATGCATTCCCCTGCGTCCCCCCCAGAAAAAAAGCACTGTATATGTTCTGCCAAGGGCAGGGTTATTTCTGGATTTGGAGCCAATAAGCACGCGAGTGGATGAAGAATAAGCAATGCTTTATTTGCATAAGGTTAACAGATAGCAGCAGGCATATAAAACACAAATTATAGCATACTAGAGAGGAGTCGCAAACAATCTCCCCTTCAGCTGCCTGGAGCTCCTGGTAGAGCAGCGAGAGAGACCCCTGGCCGACAGTCTCACAGCATATGGTACCTCCATTTGTGAAGAAGCTCACTGAGCCCCTTCAGCCTGTATAGACAACTTTGATTTGATTGATTGCACCTGGTTAGCAGGCATCACTCATGATCAGCCTGGGACACCGGGTGCAACTAATGCAGAGCAGCTGAGAGTCTCCAACCCAATTCACTGCAACTGGGTATCCTCCCGAGTAGCCAATCAGAACACAGGGGAGCCAGAAAACTCCTGACACAGGTGTGTGAAAAACAAATTATACTATCATGTTTTAGCAAACCTTAAACCGCGGATGTAAAAGCGAAAGAGACATGTCATCTAACTCCTTGAATTTACAATGGTCTTCCGTGTTTCCACTACAGTATGTGTGTGTTACAGATAGGTAGCCGTGTTGGTCTGCCATAGTCAAAACAAAACAAAAAAAAAATTCTTCCAGTAGCACCTTAAAGACCAATTAAGTTAGTTCTTGGTATGAGCTTTCGTGTGCATGTGTGAAGAAGTGTGCATGCATGAGCCCAAACAGAGCGTTACTATCATCTTTTTATGTAGATGGAAACCAAAACACCGTTTTGCTTTTGTTAGGAGTGATTCTGGTGCGCACCCAAAAAACACGATGCGAATTGAAATAAGCCGAGTCAATGCTTATTCGTCTTCTTTCTACGAATATGGAAGCGATTAGAAGGTTTTTTTTTTATTTTGGTCTCGTTACATACACTTTGCTATTTTTGGGTCAAAGTGCATTGACACCATAGAACACGAAATTGGCGAATTCCATATTTTTCTTTCTATGTAGATGGAACCCAAATCAACCTGTTTTGCTTTGTTTAAGCTTATTACACTTTGCTATGTGTGGGTGAAAGAACAACAAAAGAACAATCCAAGTTTATATGTCCTCTTTCTACTGAGACGGAACCAAAACACCTATGCTAGATTTGGGCTGATAACAAAGATTTCACTGTGCGATTTTTCGGTGAATGTGCATTCTAACCCCCAAAACACAAATCTTAAATAAGCCCAATCAGAGCGTTATTATCATCTTTTTATGTAGATGGAAACCAAAACACCATTTTGCTTCTGTTAGGAGTGATTCTGGTGCGCACCCAAAAAACACCATGCGAATTGAAATAAGCCCAATCAAAGCTTATTCGTCTTCTTTCTGTGCATATGGAAGCGAAAAGACGTTGTTTTGTTATTTTGGTCTCATTACATACACTATGCGATTTCTGGGCATTAACACCATAGAATACGAAATTAGCGCAATTCAAGGTTCTTCTTTCTATGTAGATGAAACCCAAATCAACCTCTTTTGCTTTGTTTAAGCTTATTACACTTTGCTATGTGTCGGTGAACGAACACCGAAAGAACAATCCAAGCTTATATGTCCTCTTTCTATTGAGATGGAACCAAAACACCTATGCTTGATTTGGGCTGAAAACAAACATTTCACTCTGCTACTTTTGGTTGAATGTGCATTCCAACCCCAAAACCACCAATTTTAAATAAGCCCAAACAGAGCGTTACTATCATCTTTTTATGTAGATGGAAACCAAAACACCGTTAAGAGTGATTCTGGTGCGCACCCAAAAAACACCAAGCGAAATGAAATAAGCCCAATCAAAGCTTATTCGTCTTCTTTCTGCGCATATTGAAGCGATTAGAAGGTGTTTTGTTATTTTAGTCTCATTACATACACTATGCGATTTCTGGGTCTATGAGCATTAACACCACAGAACACGACTTAAAATAAGCGAAATTCAAGATTCTTCTTTGTATGTAGATGATACCCAAATCAACCTGTTTTGCCCTGTTTAAGCCTATTACACTTCGCTTTGCTATTTGTGGGTAAAAACACCAAAAGAACAACCCAAGCTTATTCGTACGCCTTCTATTGAGATGGAACTAGAACACCTATGCTTGATTTGGGCTGAAAACAAACATTTTACTCTTCTACCTTTGGTTGAATGTGCATTCCAACTCCAAAAACACCAATTTTAAATAAGCCCAAACAGAGCGATCTTTTTATGTAGATGGAAACCAAAACACCGTTTTGCTTTTGTTAGGTGATTTTGGTGCGCACCCAAAAAACACGATGCGAATTGAAATAAACCTAATCAATGCTTATTCGTCTTCTTTCTACGCATATGGAAGGGAAAAGACGTTGTTTTGTTATTTTTGTCTCATTACATACACTATGCGATTTTTGGGTCGATGTGCATTAACACCATAGAACACCAAATTAGCGAAATCCAAGATTTTTCTTTCTATGTAGATGGAACCCAAATCAACCTGTTTTGCTTTGTTTAAGCTTATTACACTTTGTTATTTGTGGGTGAACCAACACCGAAAGAACAATCCAAGCTTATATGTCCTCTTTCTATTGAGATGGAACCAAAACACATGCTAGGTTTGGGCTGAAAACAAACATTAAACTGCTATTTTCGGTTGAATGTGCATTCCAACTCCAAAAACACCAATTTTTAATAAGCCCAATCAGAGCGTTTTTAATCATCGTTTTATGTAGATGGAAACCAAAACACCGTTTTGCTTCTGTTAGGAGTGACTCTGGTGCGCACCCAAAAAACACGATGCGAATTGAAATAAGCCCAATCAAAGCTTATTCGTCTTCTTTCTATTCATATGGAAGCGAAAAGACGATGTTTTGTTATTTTGGTCTCGTTACATACACTATGCGATTTCTGGGTCTATGTGCATTAACACCAAAGAACACGACTTGAAATAAGCGCAATTAAAGGTTCTGCTTTCTATGTAGATGGAACCCAAATCAACCTGTTTTGCCTTGTATAAGCTAATTACACTTTGCAATGTGTGGGTGACCGAACACCAAAGAACAATCCTAGCTTATATGTCCTCTTTCTATTGAGATGGAACCAAAACACCTATGCTTGATTTGGGCTGAAAACAAACATTTTACTCTGCTACTTTTGGTTGAATGTGCATTTCAACTCCAAAAACACCAATTTTAAATAAGCCCAAACAGAGCGTTACTATCATCTTTTTATGTAGATGGAAACCAAAACACCGTTTTGCTTCTGTTAGGAGTGATTCTGGTGCGCACCCAAAAAACACGATGCGAATTGAAATAAGCCCAATCAATGCTTATTCGTCTTCTTTCTGTGCATATTGAAGCGATTAGAAGGTGTTTTGTTATTTTGGTCTCATTACATACACTATGCGATTTCTGCGTCTGAGCATTAACACCATAGAACACGAAATTACGCAATTCAAGGTTCTTCTTTCTATGTAGATGGAACCCAAATCAACCTCTTTTGCTTTGTTTAAGCTTATTACACTCTGCTATGTGTGGGTGAACGAACACCGAAAGAACAATCCAAGCTTATATGTCCTCTTTCTATTGAGATGGAACCAAAACACCTATGCTAGATTTGGGCTGAAAACAAACATTAAACTGCTATTTTTGGTTGAATGTGCATTCCAACTCCAAAAACACCAATTTTAAATAAGCCCAATCAGATCGTTTTTATCATCGTTTTATGTAGATGGAAACCACCGTTTTGCTTCTGTTAGGAGTGATTCTGGTGCGCACCCAAAAAACACGATGCGAATTGAAATAAGCCCAGTCAATGCTTATTCGTCTTCTTTCTACGCATATGGAAGCGATTAGAAGGTGTCTTGTTATTTTGGTCTCGTTACATACACTTTGCTATTTTTGGGTCAATGTGCATTAACACCATAGAACACGAAATTGGCGAAATCCAATATTTTTCTTTCTATGTAGATGGAACCCAAATCAACCAGTTTTCGTTTAAGCTTCTTACACTTCGCTTTGCTCTTTGTGGGTGAACGAACACAGAAAGAACAATCCAATCTTATATGTCCTCTTTCTATTGAGATGGAACCAAAACAACTATGCTTCATTTGGGCTGAAAACAAACATTTCACTCTACTTTTGGTTGAATGTGCATTCCAACCCCAAAACCACCAATTTTAAATAATCCTAAACAGAGCGTTACTATCATCTTTTTATGTAGATGGAAACCAAAACACCGTTTTGCTTTTGTTAGGTGTGATTCTGGTGCGCACCCAAAAAATACGATGCGAATTGAAATAAGCCCAATCAATGCTTATTCGTCTTCTTTCTACGCATATGGAAGCGAGGAGACCTTGTTTTGTTATTTTTGTCTCATTACATACACTATGCGTGTCAGAGCTACCCTAGGTCCCAGCTCACAAAGGACCAACGCCGCTTTTATACTTGTTAAGTATAAAAGTCTTTATTGAAGTTCAGTTTCACTTCCAGAGCCGCAGCGCGCAGCTCTACGTCTCAACTGTCAGACCGCTGATGCTCCGTCTGAGTCTCCTCCCCCTTGACACCAATTTAAGATTCTAGCCTTGCTCCACCTTCTCCGCTGCTCCTTCCTCCTCTGGGTCCGCCTGCCCGCCGGGGTCTCGCCCTTTCTAGCCTCCTCTGACGCTGATTCCCCTGAGCTGTCTCCCTCCCTCCGGTGGGCTTTAGGAGCTGGTTCCCCATCCGGGTCTCCTGCTGTCCCGCGCGCCTGCACATTTGAACTTGGCGCGCGCGCCCAGCCAGCAGCTTTCCTCCTGACCGTTTCACTGCTGCTGTCACTGCTTCCCCGTTCGGGTGGGCTAGCTGCAACTGACCTCCCCTCCGTTCCCCCACTCTCCGATGGAGGCGTGGTCAGCCCTGACTCCCTCTTTGGAGGAGACGCTGGCCCTGACACATGTGACTCCTCCCCCCCACTACGCTCTGGTGGGGAAACTGGTCCCGATCCTCCACTGCTGTCTTGGGGTTCCCCTCTGGCTCCTTGTTTCTGGTGCGTCCCCCCGGGACCCCCCTTGCCCTGACCATCGGCGCCCCTGTCAGAGCTACCCTAGGTCCCAGCTCACAAAGGACCAGCTTTCCTCCTGACCGTTTCACTGCTGCTGTCACTGCTTCCCCCTTCGGGGGGGGGGTCTAGCTGCAACTGACCTCCCTTCCGTTCCCCCACTCTCCGAGGGAGGCGTGGTCAGCCCTGACTCACTCTCTCTCCCCGCTGGAGGAGACGCTGGCCCAAAAATAGCAAAGTGTATGTAACGAGACCAAAATAACAAAACACCTTCTAATCGCTTCCATATGCGTAGAAAGAAAACGAATAAGCATTCACTGGGCTTATTTCAATTCGCATCGTGTTTTTTGGGTGCGCACCAGAATCACTCCTAACAGAAGCAAAACGGTGTTTTGGTTTCCATCTACATAAAACGATGATAAAAACGCTCTGATTGGGCTTATTTAAAATTGGTGTTTTTGGAGTTGGAATGCACATTCAACCAAAAATAGCAGAGTGAAATGTTTGTTTTCAGCCCAAATCTAGCATAGGTGTTTTGGTTCCATCTCAATAGAAAGAGGACATATAAGCTTGGATTGTTCTTTCGGTGTTCGTTCACCCACACATAGCAGAGTGTAATAAGCTTAAACAAAGCAAAAGAGGTTGATTTGGGTTCCATCTACATAGAAAGAAGAACCTTGAATTGCGCTAATTTCGTGTTCTATGGTGTTAATGCTCAGACGCAGAAATCGCATAGTGTATGTAATGAGACCAAAATAACAAAACACCTTCTAATCGCTTCAATATGCACAGAAAGAAGACGAATAAGCTTTGATTGGGCTTATTTCAATTCGCATCGTGTTTTTTGGGTGCGCACCAGAATCACTCCTAACAGAAGCAAAACGGTGTTTTGGTTTCCATCTACATAAAAAGATGATAGTAACGCTCTGTTTGGGCTTATTTAAAATTGGTGTTTTTGGAGTTGAAATGCACATTCAACCAAAAGTAGCAGAGTAAAATGTTTGTTTTCAGCCCAAATCAAGCATAGGTGTTTTGGTTCCATCTCAATAGAAAGAGGACATATAAGCTAGGATTGTTCTTTGGTGTTCGTTCACCCACACATAGCAAAGTGTAATTAGCTTATACAAGGCAAAACAGGTTGATTTGGGTTCCATCTACATAGAAAGCAGAACCTTGAATTGCGCTTATTTCAAGTCGTGTTCTTTGGTGTTAATGCACATAGACCCAGAAATCGCATAGTGTATGTAACGAGACCAAATTAACAAAACAACGTCTTTTCGCTTCCATATGCGTAGAAAGAAGACGAATAAGCTTTGATTGGGCTTATTTCAATTCGCATCGTGTTTTTTGGGTGCGCACCAGAATCACTCCTAACACAAGCAAAACGGTGTTTTGGTTTCCATCTACATAAAACGATGATAAAAACGGTCTGATTGGGCTTATTAAAAATTGGTGTTTTTGGAGTTGGAATGCACATTCAACCGAAAATAGCAGTTTAATGTTTGTTTTCAGCCCAAACCTAGCATAGGTGTTTTGGTTCCATCTCAATAGAAAGAGGACATATAAGCTTGGATTGTTCTTTCGGTGTTCGTTCACCCACACATAGCAGAGTGTAATAAGCTTAAACAAAGCAAAAGAGGTTGATTTGGGTTCCATCTACATAGAAAGAAGAACCTTGAATTGCGCTAATTTCGTGTTCTATGGTGTTAATGCTCAGACGCAGAAATCGCATAGTGTATGTAATGAGACCAAAATAACAAAACACCTTCTAATCGCTTCAATATGCACAGAAAGAAGACGAATAAGCTTTGATTGGGCTTATTTCAATTCGCATGGTGTTTTTTGGGTGCGCACCAGAATCACTCCTAACAGAAGCAAAACGGTGTTTTGGTTTCCATCTACATAAAAAGATGATAGTAACGCTCTGTTTGGGCTTATTTAAAATTGGTGTTTTTGGAGTTGAAATGCACATTCAACCAAAAGTAGCAGAGTAAAATGTTTGTTTTCAGCCCAAATCAAGCATAGGTGTTTTGGTTCCATCTCAATAGAAAGAGGACATATAAGCTAGGATTGTTCTTTGGTGTTCGTTCACCCACACATAGCAAAGTGTAATTAGCTTATACAAGGCAAAACAGGTTGATTTGGGTTCCATCTACATAGAAAGCAGAACCTTGAATTGCGCTTATTTCAAGTCGTGTTCTTTGGTGTTAATGCACATAGACCCAGAAATCGCATAGTGTATGTAACGAGACCAAATTAACAAAACAACGTCTTTTCGCTTCCATATGCGTAGAAAGAAGACGAATAAGCTTTGATTGGGCTTATTTCAATTCGCATCGTGTTTTTTGGGTGCGCACCAGAATCACTCCTAACACAAGCAAAACGGTGTTTTGGTTTCCATCTACATAAAACGATGATAAAAACGGTCTGATTGGGCTTATTAAAAATTGGTGTTTTTGGAGTTGGAATGCACATTCAACCGAAAATAGCAGTTTAATGTTTGTTTTCAGCCCAAACCTAGCATAGGTGTTTTGGTTCCATCTCAATAGAAAGAGGACATATAAGCTTGGATTGTTCTTTCGGTGTTGGTTCACCCACAAATAGCAAAGTGTAATAAGCTTAAACAAAGCAAAACAGGTTGATTTGGGTTCCATCTACATAGAAAGAAAAATCTTGGATTTCGCTAATTTGGTGTTCTATGGTGTTTATGCACATCGACCCAAAAATCGCATAGTGTATGTAATGAGACAAAAATAACAACGTCTTTTCGCTTCCATATGCGTAGAAAGAAGACGAATAAGCATTGATTGGGCTTATTTCAATTCGCATCGTGTTTTTTGGGTGCGCACCAGAATCACTCCTAACAAAAGCAAAACGGTGTTGGTTTCCATCTACATAAAAAGATGATAAAAACGCTCTGTTTGGGCTTATTTAAAATTGGTGTTTTTGGAGTTGGAATGCACATTCAACCAAAAGTAGCAGAGTAAAATGTTTGTTTTCAGCCCAAATCAAGCATAGGTGTTTTAGTTCCATCTCAATAGAAGGCGTACGAATAAGCTTGGGTTGTTCTTCTGGTGTTCATTTACCCACAAATAGCAAAGCGAAGTGTAATAGGCTTAAACAAGGCAAAACAGGTTGATTTGGCTACATACAAAGAAGAATCTTGAATTTCGCTCATTTTAAGTCGTGTTCTGTGGTGTTAATGCTCATAGACCCAGAAATCGCATAGTGTATGTAATGAGACCAAAATAACAAAAGACTTTCTAATCGCTTCAATATGCGCAGAAAGAAGACGAATAAGTTTGATTGGGCTTATTTCAATTCGCATCGTGTTTTTTGGGTGCGCACCAGAATCACTCTTAACGGTGTTTTGGTTTCCATCTACATAAAACGATGATAAAAACGCTCTGATTGGGCTTATTTTAAATTGGTGGTTTTGGGGTTGGAATGCACATTCAACCAAAAGTAGCAGTTTAATGTTTGTTTTCAGCCCAAATCTAGCATAGGTGTTTTGGTTACATCTCAATAGAGACATATAAGCTTGGATTGTTCTTTCGGTGTTGGTTCACCCACAAAGAGCAAAGCGAAGTGTAATAAGCTTAAACAAAGGAAAAGGGGTTGATTTGGGTTCCATCTATATAGAAAGAAAAATCTTGGATTTCGCTAATTTCGTGTTCTATGGTGTTAATGCTCATAGACCCAAAAATAGCAAAGTGTATGTAACGAGACCAAAATAACCAAACAACGTCTTTTCGCTTCCATATGCGTAGAAAGAAGACGAATAAACATTGACTGGGCTTATTTCAATTCGCATCGTGTTTTTTGGGTGCGCACCAGAATCACTCTTAACGGTGTTTTGGTTTCTACATAAAAAGATGATAGTAACGCTCTGTTTGGGCTTATTTAAAATTGGTGGTTTTGGGGTTGGAATGCACATTCAACCAAAAGTAGCAGAGTGAAATGTTTGTTTTCAGCCCAAATCAAGCATAGGTGTTTTGGTTCCATCTCAATAGAAAGAGGACATATAAGCTTGGATTGTTCTTTCGGTGTTCGTTCACCGACACATAGCAAAGTGTAATAAGCTTAAACAAAGCAAAAGAGGTTGATTTGGGTTCCATCTACATAGAAAGAAGAACCTTGAATTGCGCTAATTTCTATGATGTTAATGCTCATAGACGCAGAAATCGCATAGTGTATGTAATGAGACCAAAATAACAAAACACCTTCTAATCGCTTCAATATGCGCAGAAAGATGAATAAGCTTTGATTGGGCTTATTTCAATTCGCATGGTGTTTTTTGGGTGCGCACCAGAATCACTCCTAACAGAAGCAAAACGGTGTTTTGGTTTCCATCTACATAAAAACATGATAATAACGCTCTGATTGGGCTTATTTAAGATTTGTGTTTTGGGGGTTAGAATGCACATTCACCGAAAAATCGCACAGTGAAATCTTTGTTATCAGCCCAAATCTAGCATATGTGTTTTGGTTCCATCTCAGTAGAAAGAGGACATATAAGCTTGGATTGTTCTTTCAGTGTTGGTTCACCCACATAGCAAAGTGTGATAAGCTTAAACAAAGGAAAACAAGTTGATTTTGGTTCCATCTACATAGAAAGAAAAATCTTGGATTTCGTTTATTTCGTGTTCTATGGTGTTAATGCACATTTACCCAAAAATAGCAAAGTGTATGTAACGAGACCAAAATAACAAAACACCTTCTAATCGCTTCCATATGCGTAGAAATAAGACGAATAAGCATTGACTCGGCTTATTTCAATTCGCATCGTGTTTTTTGGGTGAGCACCAGAATCACTCCTAACAAAAGCAAAACGGTGTTTTGGTTTCCATCTACATAAAAACATGATAATAACGCTCTGATTGGGCTTATTTAAAATTGGTATTTTTGGAGTTGGAATGCACATTCAACCAAAAGTAGCAGTGAAATGTTTGTTATCAGCCCAAATCTAGGTGTTTTGGTTCCATCTCAATAGAAAGAGGACATATAAGCTTGGATTGTTCTTTTGGTGTTCGTTCACCCACACATAGCAAAGTGTAAACAAAGCAAAACAGGTTGATTTGGGTTCCATCTACATAGAAAATCTTGGATTTCGCTTATTTCGTGTTCTATGGTGTTAATGCACATTGACCCAAAAATCGAAAACTCTATGTAACGAGACCAAAATAACAAAACACCTTCTAATCGCTTCCATATGCGTAGAAAGAAGACGAATAAGCATTGTTTGGGCTTATTTCAATTCGCATCGTGTTTTTGGGTGCGCACCAGAATCACTCCTAACAGAAGCAAAACGGTGTTTTGGTTTCCATCTACATAAAAAGATGATAATAACGCTCTGCTTGGGCTTATTTAAAATTGGTGTTTTTGGAGTTGGAATGCACATTCAACCAAAAGTAGCAGTGAAATGTTTGTTATCAGCCCAAATCTAGCATAGGTGTTTTGGTTCCATCTCAGTAGAAAGAGGACATATAAGCTTGGATTGTTCTTTCAGTGTTGGTTCACCCACATAGCAAAGTGTAATAAGCTTAAACAAAGCAAAACAGGTTGATTTGGGTTCCATCTACATAGAAAGAAAAATCTTGGATTTCGCTAATTTGGTGTTCTATGGTGTTAATGCACATTGACCCAAAAATAGCAAAGTGTATGCAACGAGACCAAAATAACAAAACACCTTCTAATCGCTTCCATATGCGTAGAAAGAAGACGAATAAGCATTGACTCGGCTTATTTCAATTCGCATCGTGTTTTTTGGGTGCGCACCAGAATCACGCCTAACAAAAGCAAAACGGTGTTTTGGTTTCCATCTACATAAAAAGATGATAGTAACGTTTGGGCTTATGCATGCACACTTCTTCACACATGCACACGAAAGCTCATACCAAGAACTAACTTAATTGGTCTTTAAGGTGCTACTGGAAGAAATTTTTTTTTGTTTTGTTTTGACTATGGCAGACCAACACGGCTACCTATCTGTAACACACACATACTGTAGTGGAAACACGGAAGACCATTGTAAATTCAAGGAGTTAGATGACATGTCTCTTTCGCTTTTACATCCGCGGTTTAAGGTTTGCTAAAACATGATAGTATAATTTGTTTTTCACACACCTGTGTCAGGAGTTTTCTGGCTCCCCTGTGTTCTGATTGGCTACTCGGGAGGATACCCAGTTGCAGTGAATTGGGTTGGAGACTCTCAGCTGCTCTGCATTAGTTGCACCCGGTGTCCCAGGCTGATCATGAGTGATGCCTGCTAACCAGGTGCAATCAATCAAATCAAAGTTGTCTATAAAAGCTGTAGGCTGAAGGGGCTCAGTGAGCTTCTTCACAAATGGAGGTACCATATGCTGTGAGACTGTCGGCCAGGGGTCTCTCTCGCTGCTCTACCAGGAGCTCCAGGCAGCTGAAGGGGAGATTGTTTGCGACTCCTCTCTAGTATGCTATAATTTGTGTTTTATATGCCTGCTGCTATCTGTTAACCTTATGCAAATAAAGCATTGCTTATTCTTCATCCACTCGCGTGCTTATTGGCTCCAAATCCAGAAATAACCCTGCCCTTGGCAGAACATATACAGTGCTTTTTTTCTGGGGGGGACGCAGGGGAATGCATACTCCTAAAACATTTTGTGAATGTACTTTTGTCCATTTATTTATTTTTCCCGGTTTGAACTATAAAATGGTGATTTTCTTGAGTCAAAATGAGAGTACCCCCAATCATTTTCTTTAGAAAAGAAGCACTGCATATATACACACACATATACATATATCCATTTTATTTTTATATATTTACAAACGGACACCTATACCTAGGTATGTATATTCTTGTATATAAAATTCCGCGGCCCACCCGTGTACCATCCCTCCGCCAAGGGGCACGAGAGGAAGGCCACTGGGGGAGAAAGGCAGGTGAGGACGAGGCGGGGGGCAGGGCTGCCCCCTGGGGAGAGCGGGGTCGAGAGAGAGTGGGTGGGAGAAAGAGAGAGGGCCAGCCTGGCTTGGCACGCCTCTGCTGGCCCAACGTCGCACAGCCTCTTCCGCCCGTTTCCCTCCCCTTCCTGTGCTCATGCCTCTCCTCCCGTGGCACCTCCTTCCGGTAATCCTACCCTCGCCCAACATGGCGGCAGCACAGCCTCTTCCGCCCGTTTCCCTCCCCTTCCTGTGCTCATGCCTCTCCTCCGGTGACACCTTCTTCCGGTACCCCTGCCCTCGCCCAATATGGCGGCAGCACAGCCTCTTCCGCCCTTCCGAGCTAGGAGTGCAGAAAAAGGTGAAACTGCCATGAAAAGGAGAGGAGGAGTGAGTGTGAGTGAGTGAGTGAGTGAGACAGGGAGCATCCTAGAAGAGATGGAAGGGGAACCCAAGGGTCATCTAGTCCAACCCTCTGCAAAGAAGCTCAGAGCTACAATTCCCAGGTCTTCTTTGGGAATTCTATGGGAAGTAAGAGTTTCTACATTCATGAGCATTCACTTAGAGTGCGCTCATGTTTTTACCTTTTATTGAAAGCGGCCACAAGTGACTTGGGTGGAGTATAAATAATAAAATTATATTGCTCCTGCTGCTGTTCTTCTCTTAGCCTAACTCAAATCCAACCCAATACCAAACCTTAACCCTAATGCTCACCCTAACTCAAATCTAATCCTCACTCTAACCCTAACCTTAACCCAAACCTAAGCCTCAGTCTAAACCTAAGCCTAATTTAACCCTAACCCTAAGTAATAAAATTATATTTCTCCTGCTGCTGTTCTTCTCTTACCGTAACTCAACCCCAACTCTAACTCTAACTCCTAATCCTAATCCAACTCAAACCCAACTCTCACTGTAACTCTAACCTTTACCCAAACCTAATCCTAAACACTTTGCTTCTTTTTGTGGTGTTTTGTGTTATTGCTTCATTTCGTAGGTCATGAGACTTTCTTTGTTTCTTGTGGTGTTGGTTCATTTAGCAGTTTTTTAATTGGCTTTTGTGTTTCTTTTGGTATTGCATCATCTTCATAGGTTGTTTGGATTTCTGATTAATTTGCTTTGGATTTCTGGTAGCTCTGCTTCTTTATGATTTGTTTCTGTGTTTCTGGTGTTTTGGCTTGGTTATGTCATAAAATTGAAGAAATACCACCAGAAGCACAAAAACCAAGAAATATTCCCAAAATGAGGCAAAAGCAGGAGACATGAAAACCAAGCCAAATCAATGGAAAAGAAACAATCTCACCCCAAACCGCAGAACCATTCAAAGTCAAAGAAGCAAAACAATTAAATGCAAAAAACAAGCAAAACCACCCCAAATTAAACAAATCAGCCGAAAACAAAAAAGAAGCAGTAAAGCCACCAATTACAAAGCAATGCCACAAGAAACTGGAAACCAGTTTTTAAAAAGCAAAACCAGAAACTCAACAAGCATGCAATTTATGGGAGTCCAAAAGCACTTCAAGCAACAGAAATTAACCAACATAGCATACTAGTTTTCACTTAGTCTTGGGTTTCTGGTGAATGTGCTTTGCTTGCAGCTGGCTTCATTTGTTTTCCATTGGTTTAGCTTGTTTTTTTGGACTTTTGCTTTATTGCTTCTTTTGAGAAGTTTTCTTGTTTTTGCATTCTGGTGGTAATACTTTTGAATGCTTTGGGGGTTTCTGGTGAATCTGCTTTGTTTGGGATTGGTTGGCTTCTTTGTCAGTTTCCATTGATGTTGCTTTTACATGGTTCTTCTGCTTCTTTTCAGTAGGTTTTTGTGTTTTTAGTGGTTGACTTCATTGTTGGAATGGTCATTAGACATTTCTGGTGGTTTTGCTTCATTTCTGGTGGTTTTCCTTTTTTGGGGGGGTTTATCAGATCTCATACAAATTAATATTCTCAAAGGTGCAAAACCCAAAAAACCTAGAAATGAAGCAAACTCACCATAAATCCAGCACCCAATCTGTTATGTACTAACCTTGGATCCTAGAATGCAACAACTGATTGGTCTTTTCCTGCAGGCCAATCAGGCTCCAAGAGGGAAGCAGAGTTAGCCAGTCAGACGGGACTCATTCTGTAAATAATGTATATAAAAGCCTGAGGTTGGGGGGGGGCAATAAAGAGCATGAAATACATACAAGACTCTGAGTATATTTCACAATCGTAATTTATATAAAAGAATCCATGAAACGAAAACCACCCCAAAAGAAACAAATTCAACATAATCCCAAAAATGAACCAGAAACAACAGAAACAAACCACATCCACCAAAGATGAGAAAACCAATTGAATAGAACCACAAGAAACCCACGCAGTAAACATCTCAGGGAAAAGCGAAATCACCCCCACACCATGCAAAACTAAGGTTTAACTGGCTTTGGGGTTTCTGCGAAATTTACTTTTCCCCTCTTGTTGGGGGTTTCTGGTGGTATTTCTTCTGCTTCTCACATTTCTGCTTCTTTTCAATTGGTTTTGGGATTCTGGTGAATTTGGTAATGATTTGATTGAAGTCTCTGTCTGGGAATTTTCCTTTTTCATGAATTCCTTCCTTGTTGGGTTTCTGGTATCTCACTTTTGGTTTTCCCATTTCTCTTAGTTTTGCTACGTTTCAGGTAGTTTGCTTACTTTTTGGAATTATGCAGTCTCATAAAAATAGAGCAATATCATTAGAAGCTTAAAAAGCATGAAAAAAACCCCAGGCACTAACCCTAACCCTGAACATCCACCTACGTATCCCCTGCCCTAACCCTAACCCTGATATTCTGGTCATCCATCTTGGGGATAACAATCTGGTGAGGTAAATTCAGTTGAGATCACTAAATATCTCCATCAGCTGTGCTTCCTCATCCCTGAGCTTATCATAGTTTGGTTTGGAATGTTGTAGAGGTGCTTATGGAGTGGGGGCAGCCTTCCTAAGAAGGTGGATGGGCAATACATAAAGCTAATCATTCTACAGTGTGGTGTAGTGGTTAACAGCAGTAGTCACGTAATCTGGGGAACCGGGTTCGCGTCTCCGCTCCTCCACATGCAGCTGCTGGGTGACCTTGGGCCAGTCACACTTCTTTGAAGTCTCTCAGCCCCACTCACCTCACAGAGTGTTTGTTGTGGGGGAGGAAGGGAAAGGAGATTGTTAGCCGCTTTGAGACTCCTGAAGGGGAGTGAAAGGCGGGATATCAAATCCAAACTCTTCTTCTTCTTCTACTTCTACAACGACGTTTGTGTTTGAAAATGTGGCTGCTTATATCCCTCATGGCAGAATTATGTTCTGTGCCCCACAGTTGTATAGACCTGGTGGTATGCATCTTTCTGATTTGGGTTCTGACATGATTCTTACATACAGCAACCCAGGTCATGTGGGCGGGGAGGGGGGGTTGCAGTGATTTTAAGAAGTCATTAGTCTGCACCAGGCGTCCTATTTGGAAGACCCAGTTCTCTGAGTGCATGTTCTGGAAGTTGGGCTATAGGGGGAGTACAGGATTCCTATTGGTGTGCCGACCTCCCGGCTGCACCAAGGATTCCCTGCCCGAGCTGCTTCAGATCGTGGTGGATATGCTCCTGGAGACGCCTAGCTTGGTTGTCCTAGGGGATTTTAACATCCATGCCAACGCAACCTTACATGGGGCCACTCAGGACTTCGTGGAAAGCATGGAAACTACAACTAATCCAGAATGCCGCAGCTAGACTGGTGACTGGGAGCGGCCGCGGAGACCACATTGAAAGACCTACATTGACTCCCAGTACGTTTCCGAGCACAATTCAAAGTGTTGGTGCTGACCTTTAAAGCCCTAAACGGCCTCGGTCCAGTATATCTGAAGGAGCGTCTCCTCCCCCATCGCTCTGCCCGGACACTGAGGTCCAGCTCCGAGGGCCTTCTGGCGGTTCCCTCACTGCGAGAGGCCAAGTTACAGGGAACCAGGCAGAAGGCCTTCTTGGTAGTGGCGCCCGCCCTGTGGAACGCCCTCCCATCAGATGTCAAAGCGATAAACATCTACCTGACATTCAGAAGACATCTGAAGGCAGCCCTGTTCAGGGAAGTTTTTAATATGTGACATTTTAGTGTATCTTTCATCTTTGTTGGAAGCCGCCCAGAGTGGCTGGGGAAACCCAGCCAGATGGGCGGGGTACAAATAATAAATTATTATTATTATTGTCAGAGCTACCCTAGGTCCCAGCTCACAAAGGGCCAACGCTGCTTCGTTGTTAAGTATAAAAGTCTTTATTGAAGTTCAGTTTCACTTCCAGAGCCGCCGCGCGCAGCTCTACGTCTCAACTGTCAGACTGCTGATGCTCCGTCTGAGTCTCCTCCCCCTTGACACCAATTTAAGATTCTAGCCTTGCTCCACCTTCTCCGCTGCTCCTTCCTCCTCTGGGTCCGCCTGCCCGCCGGGGTTCCGCCCTTTCTAGCCTCTTCTCCCGCTGATTCCCCTGAGCCTTCTCCCTCCCTCCGGCGGGCTTTAGGAGCTGGTTCCCCATCCGGGTCTCCTGCTGTTCCGCGCGCCTGCACATTTGAACTTGGCGCGCGCGCCCAGCCAGCAGCTTTCCTCCTGACCGTTTCACTGCTGCTGTCACTGCTTCCCCCTTCGGGGGGGGCTAGCTGCAACTGACCTCCCTTCCGTTCCCCCACTCTCCGATGGAGGCGTGGTCAGCCCTGACTCTCTCTCCCCGCTGGAGGAGACGCTGGCCCTGACACATGTGACTCTTCCCCCCCCACTACGCTCTGGTGGGGAAACTGGTCCCGATCCTCCACTGCTGCTTTGGGGTTCCCCTCTGGCTCCTTGTTTCTGGTGCGTCCCCCCTGGGACCCCCCTTGCCCTGACCATCGGCGCCCCCTTCTGGGAATCTTCTGATTCGCTGGAGAAGCTCATTGAATCTCTCGGGCCACTGTCATACTCCTCTACGCTGCCCTCGGATTCTTCCCCTTCGCTCTCCAATCCCTCTCTCCCCAGTGCTCCTGCTCCTGATTCCCTGACAGTCGGCTTCGCCAACTTTTATCGCAAGTTCATCAAAGGGTTCGCGAAGGAGACGGCGGCCATAACGGACACTCTCAGCTCGAAGAAGAAGAAGTTCACCTGGACGGACCAGGCGGAGCAGTCCTTTCGGAGACTCAAGCGTCTCTTCGCGTCCGAAGAACAGCTGCTACATGTAAACCCCAGCAGACCAATGAGGGTTGAGACGGACGCCTCGGACAGAGCGGTGGGGGCCGTCCTGTTGCAGCAAGATCCGCAAAGGGAATGGAGGCCGTGCGCATTCTACTCCAGGAAACTCAGCAAGGCGGAACAGAACTACACCAACTGGGACAGGGTTACTTTCAAGGCGTGGCGGCACTTCCTCGTTGGAGCCAGGCACACAGTGCAAGTCCGCACAGACCATAAGAACCTGGAGTACTGGCGCACGGCGTGGTTCCTGAACCAGAGACACATCCGCTGGGCGGAGTTCTTTGCGGATTTCGATTTCCGGATAGAATACATCCCGGGAGACAACAACGTCATGGCGGATGCACTATCCAGGAAGCCGCAGTATCTCGAGGAAGCGGCGCCGGTGGCGGCCAAGCACATTTTCGCACCGAAAGCGTGGGCGTGCGCTTCAGCTGCCGTGGACCTGGACGCGGTGCGTCGAGCGCTGCAGATGGATTCGTTCGCACAATCCAAGATGGAGGAGGTGCGAAAAGGCACAGCGAAGGACGACGAGTTCCAGATACGAGACAGACTGCTCATCTGCAAAGGGGCTCTCTACGTGCCCGGAGACGACCTCCGCGCGAAAGTCTTGCAGCAGCTACACGACGCGCCCAGCGCTGGGCACTTCGGCAAGGACAAAACGGCGGAATTAGTAACCAGAGACTTTTGGTGGCCCAAGGTGAGGGGAGAAGTCGCGGATTACGTCTCCAGGTGTGACACCTGCCAAAGGGCCAAGCCAGTACACAGGAAGCCGGCGGGTCTACTAGAACCCCTACAGACGCCGCTCGAACCGTGGGAGAAAGTGGCCCTGGACTTTGTCACAGATCTGCCCAGCTTGCGAGGCAAAACAGCGGTGCTCGTGGTCGTAGACATGTTCACCAAGATGGCGCACTTTATTCCGTGCGCGAAGGTGGCCACAGCGGAACAGACCGCCCAGCTGTTCATAGACCACGTGTTCAAAGCTCACGGCTTGCCGCGGTCCATCCTGTCCGACCGGGGTCGCCAATTCGTCTCGAGCTTCTGGCAGAAGCTGCTGGGCATCCTGAACGTCAAGATCAACTTAGCGTCGGCACGACACCCGCAGACCAACGGACAAGCGGAGAGGGTCAACGCCATCATGCAGCAGTACCTGCGATGCTACGCCAATCAACAACCCTCGACCTGGGTGGACTACCTACCGCTGGCCGAGTTTGCCTACAACAACACGAAGCACGGGTCTACAGGAGTGACACCGTTCTTCGCCAATAATGGGCGGCATCCCAGAACTTTCCCGGGGTTAGAGACGAAGGGGGAGGGGGAGCCAAGGGGAGCAGAGCACTTAGCAGCAGAGTTACAGGAGGTCCACGAGCAACTCCGAAGGCAATTGGAACTGGCGAAACACGCCTACAAAATGCAGGCAGACAAGCACAGGAGGGTCGGGGAGGACATCCAGGTGGGGGACTGGGTCTGGTTAGCAGCCCAGGCAGTGCCGGCCAGGACGCTAGCTAAGAGGAAGCTCAAACACAAGCAGCTGGGACCTTACCAGGTTGCGGCGCAAATCAATCCAGTGGCCTTCCGGTTGACACTCCCGGAGGGCTCCAGAATGCACCCAGTCTTTCATAGGTCAGTGCTCACACCCTACAGGGAACCCCACAGGTTTCAGGCGACAGGGAACGCGCCAGACCCACTTAACGAATCTCCGAAGAGGGAGGGGTCACGGAGGGCGACGCCACTCAACGAGGTCACGGAGATTTTGGACTCGAGGTGGGGGGAAGAGGGGGTGGAATACCTCCTCGCCAGGGAAGGTACCCCAGCCAGTGCCAACAGGTGGGTACCGTGCTATGCCGTGGAGGAGCACTATCTTAAAGACGAGTTCCATGCACTCTTCACACACAGACCTATGCCGGCAGAGTATTTCGACGACTGGCTCTTCACACCCACACTGTCAGCCAGTACGTTCCAGGGTTTTTCATCAGCTGAAGAGACGACGCCGGACACTAGCTCCTCGGAGGGGTCTCTCTCGGGGTTTGCCACAGACCGCTCCTATTGGTGGGACACTCAACCGGAGGTGGGGTGGCGCAGGGAGCTGCTGCGGGGACCTTTGCAAGCAGTCTCACCAGAGGTACCCGGGGGAGGGGAGGACATGGACGTGTTGGGGGAGGATCCTGGATTCGAGCACATCAGCAGAGAGATGGAAGCAGAGGAAATCGACGTCGACAAGCCCGTTGCGGTTGGGCCGGATCCAGTGGACCGGCTACACACCAGGGGGGAAGAATGGTATCCCGCACTCACACCCACAGGACTGGAGCACCCGGAACCCACACCCGAAGAGGGAGAGGGGGGAAGGGGGGGCTTCGAGGGGGGGATGGATGTCAGGGAATCAGGAGCAGGAGCACTGGGGAGAGAGGAATTGGAGAGCGAAGGGGAAGAATCCGAGGGCAGCGTAGGGGAGTATGACAGTGACCCGAGAGATTCCATGAGCTTCTCCAGCGAATCAGAAGATTCCCAGAAGGGGGCGCCGATGGTCAGGACAAGGGGGGTCCCAGGGGGGACGCACCAGAAACAAGGAGCCAGAGGGGAACCCCAAAGCAGCAGTGGAGGATCGGGACCAGTTTCCCCACCAGAGCGTAGTGGGGGGGAAGAGTCACATGTGTCAGGGACAGTGTCTCCTCCAGAGAGGGAGTCAGGGCTGACCACGCCTCCATCGGAGAGTGGGGGAACAGAAGGGAGGTCAGTTGCAGCTAGCCCTCCCCGAAGGGGGAAGAAGTGACAGCAGCAGTGAAACGGTCAGGAGGAAAGCTGCTGGCTGGGCGCGCGCGCCAAGTTCAAATGTGCAGGCGCGCGGAACAGCAGGAGACCTGGATGGGGAACCAGCTCCTAAAGCCCGCCGGAGGGAGGGAGAAGGCTCAGGGGAATCAGCGGGAGAAGAGGCTAGAAAGGGCGGAACCCCGGCAGGCAGGCGGACCCAGAGGAGGAAGGAGCAGCGGAGAAGGTGGAGCAAGGCTAGAATCTTAAATTGGTGTCAAGGGGGAGGAGACTCAGACGGAGCATCAGCGGTCTGACAGTTGAGACGTAGAGCTGCGCGCGGCGGCTCTGGAAGTGAAACTGAACTTCAATAAAGACTTTTATACTTAACAACGAAGCAGCGTTGGCCCTTTGTGAGCTGGGACCTAGGGTAGCTCTGACAATAATAATAATAATTTATTATTTGTACCCCGCCCATCTGGCTGGGTTTCCCCAGCCACTCTGGGCGGCTTCCAACAAAGATGAAAGATACACTAAAATGTCACATATTAAAAACTTCCCTGAACAGGGCTGCCTTCAGATGTCTTCTGAATGTCAGGTAGATGTTTATCGCTTTGACATCTGATGGGAGGGCGTTCCACAGGGCGGGCGCCACTACCAAGAAGGCCTTCTGCCTGGTTCCCTGTAACTTGGCCTCTCGCAGTGAGGGAACCGCCAGAAGGCCCTCGGAGCTGGACCTCAGTGTCCGGGCAGAGCGATGGGGGAGGAGACGCTCCTTCAGATATACTGGACCGAGGCCGTTTAGGGCTTTAAAGGTCAGCACCAACACTTTGAATTGTGCTCGGAAACGTACTGGGAGCCAATGTAGGTCTTTCAAGACCGGTGTTATGTGGTCTCCGCGGCCGCTCCCAGTCACCAGTCTAGCTGCCGCATTCTGGATTAGTTGTAGTTTCCATGCTTTCCACGAAGTCCTGAGTGGCCCCATGTAAGGTTGCGTTGGCATGGATGTTAAAATCCCCTAGGACAACCAAGCTAGGCGTCTCCAGGAGCATATCCACCACGATCTGAAGCAGCTCGGGCAGGGAATCCTTGGTGCAGCCGGGAGGTCGGTACACCAATAGGAATCCTGTACTCCCCCTATAGCCCAACTTCCAGAACATGCACTCAGAGAACTGGGTCTTCCCAATAGGATGCCTGGTGCAGACTAATGACTTTCTTAAAATCACTGCAACCCCCCCTCCCCGCCCACATGACCTGGGTTGCTGTGTGTAAGAGAAACCTGGTGGGCAAGCAGCGGCAAGGACAGGCCCATCTGCTTCATCCAACCAGGTCTCTGTCACACATGCCAGGTCTAATCCTCCATCCACAATCAGGTCGTGGATGGCAGTGGTTTTATTCATCATTGACCTGGCATTGCACAGCAACACTTTCAGGTCATGTGGGTTTCCCTTGCTGATTCCAGTATCCTTCCAGTCAGGACCATACCTGGAGGCAGGGATAGTCCTCAAACAACAACTAAGCCTGCCTCCTCGGTAATGACATGGTCTGGTCTTAGGGTAACTCCTCCTCCTGCCCGTGATCACTGAGATCGGGTTTCCCAATACATCCCCCCCTGTGGAACCTGCCCCAGCCATTCTATTGACTGAGGCCCACTCCCAGGCAGTTCTGACCCTTCCTCTTAAAAAGCAAAATACAAACTATATAATAACTTAACAAAAAAAGAAAGCATTAAAACAAAGCAAAAAACAATTATACTAAAATTAAACAACTCCCCACCCAAGCAAAAATACAATAATACAATATTATATTTAAAAACCACCATTTAAGGTGCAGCAAATTAAAAGCACTTAAACCATTTAAAACCATTTTTGTCACTTGCTGCAAGGAGCTGCTCAGGCCTATTAAGCTGTGGCGGTGAGTGCAGGCCCTGCCCCCTAGGCCCGATGGAGTTGGCAGGAGGGGGAGCGGTCTACCCAGCACCCACCAGAGCAGCAGCAGCAGTCATACAGGATTTTACTTTTTTGATGTGGAAACAGCATTTGACCATTTAGAATAGGATCTGTTGTACAATATTTTAATGGCATGATATCCCAGAATGGAAATGGATTTGGCAAAATCTTCTACAGCAAACTATTGGCAGTAGTTTGAAAGAAATCATTTATGAGTTTACTGTCTGGTGGTATTTAACACCCATGAAGATCAAATAATATCTGTAGGGGTTCTAACAATTTATGTTGGAGATATAAAGGAAACCAAGGTGATATGTGACATATTTTGGTCTTTGTTCCCAAAAAGCTTCTTCTGATCTAATATAATAAGAGAAAATGAAGTCCCAACTGGATATGATTTAGCTGTAGAGTCATTAAGTAACACTATTTGAGTCTGTTAAAAGATCTTGTATTAGAGAAAGAGCGATGGTAATACATCAGTTAACCATGTTGGTGGCAAGAAAGAAAAGTAAGTATAAAAAGGGAGAATTCCTAGATGCCAAGATCCAAGTTGGGGGCAAGTGCTGTTTGGTAAGTCCAACCTCTGCAAACCCTGTTCTTGAAGGCAAAAATAGAAAAAGAAAATCTATGTATTGTTGATGCTTTAGCCTGAATGCCGCAAAGACACATTTGAACTTCAAAATGTTTTGTTTGTCTCTGCCCCCACTTGCCCCATAACACACATATAATAGTAGTTTTCTGAACAGCTTGAACATTATATTTAAAAAGAATTCAGAGAAAAGGAAACTCAGTCTTGTTTTGGAAAATAAATAATAAGTATTCATGGAATAAGTGAGGAACTGTACGGTTCATTTTCCTGCATGTGCAAAAATAAAGCCAGTGTGAACAAATAAATGAATACAATAAAAATGGCGACTAGACATTCTTTTTTGGCACCCACAACCCAGGTTCCAGGAACCACATGGCTCCTACCTTTTCTATTCCAGTTTCTAACACTGCTCTTAGCCTGTACATTAGAGCCTAATGGCTAGAGCAACCCAGAGACATGGAATGCTGGCAGAAGCCATGTGTAATTCTGCAGGTGTGGTGTTGCTGACTCCCCTAGGAGGCTGCATAGGACAGGACAAAGATCTAAAAACAAGGAGGTCACCTTGAAGTTAAGGCACAGCTGTAGCTCTGACATCACTAACTTCCCACAGTCCTTTTATCACTCTGCAGCATTCCTATTCGGCAGTTGCTAACTTTTGAGCTTGTGTGGGTTGCTATCCCTGGAACAGCACTTTACTCTAAAGGTGATCACAATTAGCACCATGCCATAAAAGGCCCCACCTGCAGCCTTCTGCAGATCAAAGTGCTTTAAATGCACAGGAGCAAGCCAGGTCATTTTTACTCAATGGTCATTTTGGCAATCCTGGTAACAATGTGTAGCGTATTATTTGTATATTAAAAAAATGCTTTCATCTATTCGGTATGGAAAGAGGAAATATAACACGAAGCATAGGTTAAATATGAGTAGCGTTACAGCCGTTCAAAAATATGATATTACTGGCAGTGGCAATATTTGTGCTGTGATATCAGCTTTCTACACTATCTTTTTCAATTTTTGCTGCTGCTGTTGGGTTTGCGTGTGTGTGTGAGAGAGAGTTTGGTTGTCTTTAGGCACAATGCTTTGATTTGGCAGAAACTCTGGTTTTGCTGGGCAATACTCCAGGGATCTACTTCCTCTGCTGCTGGCTGGAGCGGTGGAACAGCCAAAATAGGGATGAGAGGATGGTGGAGAGAGGAGCACACATTCCTGTATGCCTGCAAACCAGTCATACCTTGAGGACACTCTACACTAGGCCCAGAGCTCGCATGTTTATAACATCTCCATGACAGAGCAGAGGATAACACCATTCATCATCATCATCATCATTTTATTGTATGCTTGGTGTTATCTTCCTGAACTCACTCACAGATTTCTTTTTTCTTTTCTTTTTCTTTTTTTGGGGGGTGTCTTCATTCTTTTCTCTAAAAAGAATTTTTGTTTGAGATTCCCAAAATAGAAAATTTGCTCTAGGTCTAATCTAGTAATTTCACACTGCAGGATATTACATCTTGATCCTTCCATGGATTCTTTTTATCCAAACCTCTATGGGCAGTTTAGCAGCTTAATTGTGTGATAAAATGAATTTCTGCTGTAATTGATGCATTTTAGTGAATTCTGGCTGGTGTTCCAGCTGAAGATTTTGTAGTGATGGTAACTCGCTATGCTGGATGATTTGAAACTGTATTTTTATTGCTTCTTTTATTTGTTTATATTTGTTCCCTTCCTGCTCTGCCTTTCACGCTTCTAGTCCTCTCCACTCCTTTCAATTGCCTCCTGCCACCCTTCACTTCTGGTCCATCCTGCCCACCTGGTGGACAGACCTCGGAGCAGCCACTGCATCTGCCATTCACAGTCCCTGCTCCTTGGATTCTTCACAGACACGCAGTGAGGTTTGTGGGCCACTGTTTAGGACCCGCAGTACTAAACAATTATTGTGATGGAGGCCTTATCTGAGAAGCTACTTAAAGCACATTTCAAGGAACGCTTGCTCTGTCGGGCTATGTAGTGTGCAGAAAAGAAACTGCAGTCCCAGGTTGTAAGCATAGCTTCCAGCTCAGGTGAACTCTTTTACTCAACAAATAGGCATATGAGAATGGTCTGTTGGATGTTGGGTGCCATAGAAGCTCAGTCAGGCAATTAAGCTCACCACACGAAACAGCCATTCAGCAGAGTTGTATTTACTAGGCCAACTCCAACATACGTCATTATATACACACACTTTACAGATGTTACGAGTAGTCTCCTCTCTCTCTCTGAGCTCAGAGCAGGTTCTTTGCTTCAAAGTCCTTGCTGTGTCCATAGCCAAATGCTAAGTTCAGTTGCTTCAGAGTCCTGCAATTCTTTTAAAGATGACTCTACTTGGCATGAATATATCTTAACCATGGTGCATCAGAGGAGCTAGGTGGGTTAAACAAGACTGCCATGCAATCATTTACAAGTGAATTCCTGGACACATGTTAGTCTAATTGCCACTCTCCATTCTATTGAGGCTTCAATCTTTATTACCTCTTAACTGAACTGCTATCCGCCCCCCCACTCCTTTCTCTCTCACTCATCTCTGCTGGCACTATATTTCTGGCTGTGATTCAAGTCCAGCTATATGGGGAGGCAAAATCCATGCATTTGTAGCCTACAATGTCTGACTGTGTAAACAGAATGGATCCAATCAAGAAAACACTGGCTCCCTTTTGGCTTTGGCAGATGCATGCTGAAATTCTGGATGTAATAAATTCTGGATGTAATAAAGGAAACCCCAGTTCAAGTAGGGATGACCACAAAGCAGCTGTTTCAGGCTGATGCTGAGGAGTGTCACCAGGGGACAACACATTGTCCGTTATTTGATGCTGATGATTTCACTGTCAGGCCGGGGAAGAAATGCTTGTGGGGTTTTCTTCCTTAGGTGCTACAATAACTTTACCCATCTTGGTACTTTTTACCTTGGGGGAAGGGCAGGCACCTGTGATGGACAGCAGAGTCAGACTAGAGTCTGTGGCTATAGTATTGCGTTTAAGCCCAAGACATCTTAAAGTTAGAGTAAACAAGTTAACTTCTACCTGAAAGAACACATTTCCTGACCCACTTTGTTTCATAAACCTATTTTGTTCAATAAACTTTTCTTGTTTGTTTGTTCAACTCCTGCCTGAGTGTCATGATGCTGTCAGCGGCTCCCAGCTGGTTGTCCAGGAATGTATAAAGACAAGGGAAAGTTTCATACTGTCAGGGGTTCAGGAGCAGAAGGGACGGATGGAGAGGAATCGGAGGGAGAAGTTAGCGACGAGAGCCGACCAAGGTCCCTAAGTCTCTCCAGCGAATCGGAGGATTCACAGAAAGGGGCTCCCGTGGGCAGAGCTGGGGGGTTGCCAAGAGGGGCACCTCAGGAAGGAGGGACCAGAGGGGATTCAGAGAGCAGCAGCTGGAGATCCGGACCAGCTACCCCACCGGAGAGCAGCAGCTGGAAATCCGGACCAGCTACGCCACCAGAGAGCAGCAGGGGGGAGGAGTTCCAGGCACCAGCGACAGGCAGCTCTCCGGCAGCAGCCACGCCTGCGTCGGAGAGCGAGGAAACGGTAGAGAGGAGGGTCGGAGACAGCGCGCGCGCGCCAAGTTCAAATGTAACAGAGGGAGGCGCAATGAGCAGCCCGGAAAGGGAGCCAGGTCCTAAAGCCCGCCGAAGGGAGGGGGAGGAATCCGAAGGGTCCGCATCCGAGGCATCCAGGAAGGAAGGAACCCCGGGGGGTGGTAGGACCCAGAGGCGAAAGGAGAGACGCAAAAGGTGGAGCAAGGCTAGGGTCTTGAACTGGTGTACAGGAGGCGGAGATTCAGATGGGACTTCGCCGATCTAGGGAATAGACGTAGAGACGCACGCTAAGATTTGGAAATGGAAACTATACTTCAATAAAGACTTTATACCGTTCTACCAGCTAGCGTTGGTCCTTTGTGAGCCGGGACCTAGAGGCAGTCTCTGACAGTAAGTCCCATCTCACAAAGTTTTCATCAGTTCTCTTTGACTCAAGCGGCGTGTGGGGAGCGAAGCAGGGAGGAAAGAGGACTGGTGCCTTGGGAGCTCACAAGAGTCAAGCGACATGTCTACTGAAGAGCAAATTGCTTCCCTGCAAGAAGCGGTAACGCAGCTCAGCGCAGAGATACTCGCCTCCAGGAAAAGAGAGGATGAAGCGGCTGCTGCATGCCGAGATCTCCAAGCCAGGTTGGACGTGCTTACTAAGCAGGCACAAACGGGGTCCAGATCCGAGGGGATCGGGTTGGGGAGGAGAGGAGGCAGCATTGTATCTCACTTCGATGGGAATTTACAGCAGTACCCCAATTTCCGAGCAGACGTGCAGTTTGCGCTGAAACTGCTGGAAAAAGAGTTTAGAGATGAGCAGGAAAAAGTGGGGTTTATCTTGTCTCATTTGCATGGAGACGCGAAAGCATGTCTGCGCAATCTGTGGAGAGATATGGACCCAGCGCTCCAGAGTTCAGCTGCATTCATTAAAGCGATGGATTCTTGCTTTCTATCGAAAATAGACATTGACATTGCCCGTAAGGACATATTTGGGCTGAGACAAGGGAAAGCCAGCGTGAGGCAGTATCACTCCCGCTTTTTTGCATTGGTCAATGCCTTGGGGTGGGACAAGGATTCCCCCCCCGTTAGAGATCTTTATTGGGAAGGATTGAACCCCCAAATCAAGGATGAGATAGCGCGGGGGGAGAGACCCAAAAGCACCCAGGAAGTGGTGGACAGATCGCTCGCAGTGGGGGTGAGGCTGGAGGACCGCCCATGGGACAGAGAAGAAGGGCGTTGGGGACGCACACCAGCCAGAGCGCCCTCCCTCTTGCCCAGGGATGTCGCGCGTGCGCAATCAACGCCTCCGCAAGCAGGGGGGGAGGAGCCAATGGAGATCGGCGGTGCTAGAGCTCAATCAGCCACCAGAGCCTTAACACCGGGAGCAGTCAAAACAAAGCAGCCTAGAGGGAACAGGAAGTGTTACATCTGTGAAAGTCCTAAGCACATGGCGAAAGAGTGTCCCCAGAGGCTCCACAAGCACACTGCAGCTTCAATGACAGTAATGGGAGCAACTCAGCAAAGTGAACCACAGCAGGGAAACGAAGGAGTCTGGCTGGAAACAGAAGCACTGGGGGCCAGCCAGGCGAGTCAGTAAAGAAGTCCCCAGAGATTTTGAAGCCCACGGATCCCCTCCCGCCCAAACCAGTGGTGCAGCTCACCGCATCGCTCCAGCTGCCCAGTGGTCTCACTTTAGAAGTGCCGATTACGATTGACTCTGGCAGTAATGCGGACTTTATCGCACTGGAATTCCTTCAACAACACAACATAGCGCTACTGCCAGCCACACTGCCCCTGAACGTTGTCACAGTGGATGGCAGGGAACTGCTAGGGGGGCAGGTGGTACAGCAGACACCACCTATGGTGATGCAAATTGGGAATCACCGAGAAGTAATCAGCTTCAACGTCACCCAATTGTCGGACACGCCAGTAGTTCTGGGAATGAGTTGGCTACACAGGCACAGCCCAGCATTGGCATGGTACCAACGCCAACTGACTTTTGGCTCCTCCTACTGTGCGGAACACTGCATTCTGCCTAGACCAGAGGGGGAGGAGGATGACCCACAGTTACATTTGGGCACGCTGCAAGCAGTACCTCTCAAGTATTCTGAATTTTTGGAGGTGTTCTGCGAGAAGGAAGCGGACAAGCTACCCCCCCACAGACCCTATGACTGCAAGATTGATCTCCTGCCGGGGGCGACGCTGCCAACAGGGAAACTGTATTCCATGTCTGAGGATGAACTGCAGGAACTTAGGGAGTTCATAGACCACAATTTGAAGCGCGGGTTCATCCGGGAGTCGAAAGCTGTAGGGGGCAGCCCAGTATTCTTTGTGAAGAAGCGAGACACGCCCCAGAAGAGGCTTGTAGTGGACTTTCGAATTTTGAACTCGAAAACCAAGCCCTCGTCCTTCCCCATGCCCAAAATAGACGACCTGCTCGCGACGGTAAGGAAAGGACGCGTTTTCACCAAGTTGGATCTGCGAGGCGCGTACAACCTGATTCGTGTGCGGGAGGGCGACGAGTGGAAGACGGCCATGTTCACACCACTGGGCACCTACGAATACAGAGTTATGCCCTTCGGATTACAAAATGGCTCTCACTGTTTTCAAGCCTTTATGCATCACGTGTTGGCGGGACTCCTTTACAAGAAGTGCGTATGCTTCCTGGACGACATCCTGATATTTTCTGAGTCGCGAGAGGCGCACGAGAGGGATGTCAGGGAAGTTCTGCAGAGACTAAAGGAGCACAGGCTGTACGCCAAGCTGGAGAAGTGCCAGTTCGACGTGACGGAGGTGGATTTCCTGGGCTATAAACTGTCGGACAAGGGGCTCGCCATGGACAGCGCCAAGGTTCGCTCAGTATTGGACTGGAAAAGCCCGCGCAATCGGAAGGAAGTCCAGCGGTTTGTCGGCTTTGCCAACTTTTATCGCAAGTTCATCAAGGGGTTCGCTATGCAAACGGCGGCCATCACCGACACGCTCAGCTCCAAGAAGAAGAAGTTTCTCTGGACGGAGGAAGCGGAGCAGTCCTTTCAGAAACTCAAGCGTCTCTTCGCGTCCGAGGAGCAGCTGCTGCATGTGAATCCCAGCAGACCAATGAGGGTGGAGACAGACGCCTCAGACAGAGCCGTGGGAGCTGTACTGTTGCAACAAGACCAGCAGGGGGACTGGAGGCCGTGCGCCTTCTACTCAAGGAAGCTCAGCAAGTCGGAGCAGAATTACACCATCTGGGACAGGGAGTTGCTAGCCATCCATGCAGCGTTCAAGGCGTGGCGGCACTTCCTTATCGGAGCCAGACACACAGTGCAGGTCCGCACGGACCACAAGAATCTAGAGTACTGGCGCACGGCGAGGTTCCTGAATCAGAGGCACATTAGATGGGCAGAGTTCTTCGCGGACTTCGACTTCAGGATAGAGTACATCCCGGGTGACAACAACATCATGGCGGATGCCTTGTCCAGAAAGCCGCAATACCTCGAGGAGGAGGCACCGTCGGCAGCCAAGCACATTTTCGCACCGGAAGCGTGGGCTTGCGCTTCGGCGACCGTGGATCTGGACGCCGTACGTCGAGCGTTGCAGGAGGACCCCTTCGCGCAAGCCAAGATGGAGGAGGTGCACAAGGGCACGGTGAAGGACGACGAGTTCCAGATCAGAGACGGGTTGCTCATCCGCAAGGGAGCACTCTACGTGCCGGGGAATGACCTCCGCGCGAGGGTGCTGCAGCAGCTACACGACGCCCCCACTGCCGGGCACTTTGGCAGAGAAAAGACTGTAGAACTAGTGACCAGAGACTTTTGGTGGCCCAAGATGCGGGGGGAAGTAGCGGATTACGTCTCGAGATGCGACACCTGCCAAAGAGCCAAGTCAGTGCACAAACCGCCGGCGGGATTGCTGGAACCGTTGCAGACGCCGTCTGAGCCGTGGGAACGGGTGGCCCTGGACTTTGTCACGGATCTGCCCAGTTCGAGGGGAAAGACGGCAGTGCTTGTGGTGGTGGACATGTTTACCAAGATGGCACACTTCATCCCGTGTGCGAAGGTGGCCACGGCAGAACAGACCGCCAGGCTGTTCATAGACCACGTGTTTAAGGTCCACGGTCTGCCACGATCTATTCTATCCGACCGGGGGCGGCAGTTCATCTCGAACTTCTGGCAAAAGTTGATGGGCATCCTGAACGTCAAGATCAATCTAGCGTCGGCGAGACACCCGCAGACCAACGGACAAGCGGAGAGGGTCAACGCCATCATGCAGCAGTACCTGAGATGCTACGCCAATCAGCAGCCTAACACGTGGGTGGACTACCTGCCCCTCGCAGAGTTCGCTTACAACAATACGAAGCACGTGTCGACGGGGGTGACGCCGTTCTTCGCCAACAACGGGAGGCATCCCAGAACCTTCCCAGGTTTAGAGAGAGTGGGGGAGGGGGAGCCGCAGGCAGCGGAAGACTTAGCGTCAGAGTTGCAGGAAGTCCATGAACAGCTTAGGAGGCAGTTGGAACTGGCCAAGCACGCATACAAACTGCAGGCTGACAGACACAGGAGAGTAGGGGAAGACATACAGGTGGGAGATTGGGTCTGGTTAGCAGCGCAAGCAGTGCCGACCAAATCGTTGGCCAAGAAGAAGCTAGGGCATAAGCAGCTAGGGCCTTACCAAGTCCAGGCACAGGTCAATCCAGTGGCCTTCCGGTTAGCGCTTCCGGAGGGTTCCAGAATGCATCCGGTGTTCCATAGATCGGTGCTCACGCCCTACAAAGCACCGCATAGATTTCAGGAGCCAGGCACAGCACCAGATCCGCCCAGAGAAGGACCCAGGGAAGGGGGGTCGCCAAGAGGGGAGCGCATCAACGAAGCCACAGAGATTTTAGACTCGAGATGGGGGGAAGAGGGAGTAGAATACCTTCTTGCCAGAGAGGATACCCCGGCCAGCGCCAACAGTTGGGTGCCGGGCTATGCCTTGGACGAGCCCCTTCTCAAGGAAGAGTTCCATGCCATTTTCCCACACAGGCCCATGCCAGCCGAGTATTTCGACGACTGGCTCTTCACACCCACACTTTCAGGCAGCACGTTCCAGGGGTTCGACTCGGACGAGGAGACGGCACCACACATACGCTCTCCGGAGGGTTCAACCTCGGGTTCTGCCTCAGACCGCTCCTATTGGTGGGATACTCAACCAGAGGAGCAGTGGCGCAGGAAGTGGCTGGGGGGTCCCTGGCAGGCATCACCCTCAGAGGGGAACGGGGGAGAGATGGACATGGACGTGTTGGGGGAGGACGTGGGATTTGAACACGAAGGCAGGGAGATGGAAGCAGAGGAGATCGACGTCGACGAGCGCACGGAGGACGAGCCAGACCTGCCCGATGTGATGTACGACACGGGGGAAGAACTGTATCCGGCACTCACCCCCGCCACGACGGAGCACCCAGAACCCACACCGGAAGGAGGGGAGGGGGGAAGGGGGGGCTTCGAGGGGGGGATGGATGTCAGGGGTTCAGGAGCAGAAGGGACGGATGGAGAGGAATCGGAGGGAGAAGTTAGCGACGAGAGCCGACCAAGGTCCCTAAGTCTCTCCAGCGAATCGGAGGATTCACAGAAAGGGGCTCCCGTGGGCAGAGCTGGGGGGTTGCCAAGAGGGGCACCTCAGGAAGGAGGGACCAGAGGGGATTCAGAGAGCAGCAGCTGGAGATCCGGACCAGCTACCCCACCGGAGAGCAGCAGCTGGAAATCCGGACCAGCTACGCCACCAGAGAGCAGCAGGGGGGAGGAGTTCCAGGCACCAGCGACAGGCAGCTCTCCGGCAGCAGCCACGCCTGCGTCGGAGAGCGAGGAAACGGTAGAGAGGAGGGTCGGAGACAGCGCGCGCGCGCCAAGTTCAAATGTAACAGAGGGAGGCGCAATGAGCAGCCCGGAAAGGGAGCCAGGTCCTAAAGCCCGCCGAAGGGAGGGGGAGGAATCCGAAGGGTCCGCATCCGAGGCATCCAGGAAGGAAGGAACCCCGGGGGGTGGTAGGACCCAGAGGCGAAAGGAGAGACGCAAAAGGTGGAGCAAGGCTAGGGTCTTGAACTGGTGTACAGGAGGCGGAGATTCAGATGGGACTTCGCCGATCTAGGGAATAGACGTAGAGACGCACGCTAAGATTTGGAAATGGAAACTATACTTCAATAAAGACTTTATACCGTTCTACCAGCTAGCGTTGGTCCTTTGTGAGCCGGGACCTAGAGGCAGTCTCTGACACCGCCCATTATTGGCGAAGAACGGTGTCACTCCTGTAGACCCGTGCTTCGTGTTGTTGTAGGCAAACTCGGCCAGCGGTAGGTAGTCCACCCAGGTCGAGGGTTGTTGATTGGCGTAGCATCGCAGGTACTGCTGCATGATGGCGTTGACCCTCTCCGCTTGTCCGTTGGTCTGCGGGTGTCGTGCCGACGCTAAGTTGATCTTGACGTTCAGGATGCCCAGCAGCTTCTGCTAGAAGCTCGAGACGAATTGGCGACCCCGGTCGGACAGGATGGACCGCGGCAGGCCGTGAGCTTTGAACACGTGGTCTATGAACAGCTTGGCGGTCTGTTCCGCTGTGGCCACCTTCGCGCACGGAATAAAGTGCGCCATCTTGGTGAACATGTCTACGACCATGAGCACCGCTGTTTTGCCTCGCGAGCTGGGCAGATCTGTGACAAAGTCCAGGGCCACTTTCTCCCACGGTTCGAGCGGCGTCTGTAGGGGTTCTAGTAGACCCGCCGGCTTCCTGTGTACTGGCTTGGCCCTTTGGCAGGTGTCACACCTGGAGACGTAATCCGCGACTTCTCCCCTCACCTTGGGCCACCAAAAGTCTCTGGTTACTAATTCCGCCGTCTTGTCCTTGCCGAAGTGCCCAGCGCTGGGCGCGTCGTGTAGCTGCTGCAAGACTTTCGCGCGGAGGTCGTCTCCGGGCATGTAGAGAGCCCCTCTGCGGATGAGCAGTCCGTCTCGTATCTGGAACTCGTCGTCCTTCGCTGTGCCTTTTCGCACCTCCTCCATCTTGGATTGTGCGAACGAATCCGTCTGCAGCGCTCGACGCACCGCGTCCAGGTCCACGGCAGCTGAAGCGCACGCCCACGCTTTCGGTGCGAAAATGTGCTTGGCCGCCACCGGCGCCGCTTCCTCGAGATACTGCGGCTTCCTGGATAGTGCATCCGCCATGACGTTGTTGTCTCCCGGGATGTATTCTATCCGGAAATCGAAATCCGCAAAGAACTCCGCCCAGCGAATGTGTCTCTGGTTCAGGAACCGCGCCGTGCGCCAGTACTCCAGGTTCTTATGGTCCGTGCGGACTTGCACTGTGTGTCTGGCTCCGACGAGGAAGTGCCGCCACGCCTTGAAAGCTGCATGAATGGCCAGCAACTCCCTGTCCCAGATGGTGTAGTTCTGTTCCGCCTTGCTGAGTTTCCTGGAGTAGAATGCGCACGGCCTCCATTCCCCTTGCGGATCTTGCTGCAACAGGACGGCCCCCACCGCTCTGTCCGAGGCGTCCGTCTCAACCCTCATTGGTCTGCTGGGGTTTACATGTAGCAGCTGTTCTTCGGACGCGAAGAGACGCTTGAGTCTCTGAAAGGACTGCTCCGCCTGGTCCGTCCAGGTGAACTTCTTCTTCTTGGAGCTGAGGGTGTCCGTGATGGCCGCCGTCTCCTTCGCAAACCCTTTGATGAACTTGCGATAAAAGTTGGCGAAGCCGACGAACTTCTGGACCTCCTTCCGATTGCGCCGGCTCTTCCAGTCCAACACCGCGCGGACCTTGGTGCTGTCCATGGCGAGTCCCTTGTCGGACAGCTTGTAGCCCAGGAAATCCACCTCCGTCATGTCGAACTGGCACTTCTCTAATTTGGCGTAAAGTCTGTGCTCCCGTAGCCTCTGCAGGACCTCCTTGATGTCCCTCTCGTGAGCCTCCTGCGATTCCGAGAAGACCAGGATGTCGTCCAGGAAGCAAACGCACTTCTTGTAGAGGAGTCCCGCTAACACGTGATGCATGAAAGCTTGGAAGGTATGGGAGCCATTTTGCAGACCAAAAGGCATTACGCGATAGTCATAGGTGCCTAAAGGTGTAAACATGGCTGTCTTCCACTCATCGCCCTCCCGCATGCGTATAAGGTTGTACGCCCCTCGTAGATCCAACTTGGTGAAGATCCGTCCCTTCCTCACCGTCGCGAGCAGGTCGTCGATCTTGGGCATGGGGAATGCTGCGGGCTTTGTTTTGGAATTTATGATCCTATAATCAACTATGAGCCTGTGTTGGGGCGTGTCCTTCTTCTTCACGAAAAACACGGGACTGCCCCCCACTGCTTTAGATTCTTGGATGAACCCCCGCTTCAAGTTGTGATCTATGAACTCCTTGAGTTCTTGCAGTTCGTCTTCAGACATGGAATACAGTTTCCCAGTCGGCAGCGTCGCTCCCGGCAGGAGGTCAATCTTGCAGTCGTAAGGCCTGTGGGGAGGCAGGTTATCCGCTTCCCTCTCGCAGAAGACCTCCAAAAACTCCTTGTACTTGTTGGGTACCGCTTGCACCATGCCTAGGTGTAACTGCGGTTCATCCTCTTGCCCCTCCTCCTCCTGGCGGGTCTGGATGCAGTGTTCTGCGCAGTAGGAGGAGCAGAAGGTCAATTGCCGCTGGTACCATGCTAATGCCGGGCTGTGCCTATCCAGCCAACTCATACCCAACACTATGGGCGTGTCTGACAGGTGGGTGACGTTGAAGCTGATGACTTCGCGGTGGTTTCCAATTTGCATCACCATCGGTGGTGTTTGCTGTACCACCTCTCCTCCCAGTAGCTTCCTGCCATCGACCGTGACGACGTTTAGGGGCATCGTGGCTGGCATGAGTGCTATGCGATGTTGCTTGATAAAGTCCACTCCTATAAAGTCTGCGTTGCTCCCAGAGTCAATGGTTATTGGTACTTGCATGGTGTGCCCATTGGGCAACTGGAGCGATGCAGTGAGTCGCACCACTGGTTTGGGTGGGAGGGGGTCTGTGGGCTGTAAAATCTCTGGGGACTGCTTCACTGACTTGCCTGGTTGGGCCCCAGTGGCTCTGTTTCCAACCAGACGTTTTCTTCCCCCTGCAGCTGTTTCGGCTGCTGACTTGTTCCCTTTACTGTTGCTGAGGCTGCAGTGTGCTTCTGGAGCCTCTGGGGACACTCTTTGGCCATGTGCTGAGCACTGTCGCAGATGTAGCACTTCCTGGTCCCTCTAGGAGCCTTCGCCTTGACTGCTCCCGGTGTTTGGGCTCTGCTGGCAGTCTGAGCCCTGGCACCACCAATCTCCATCGGCTCTTCTCCCCTTCCCAAAGGAGGCATGGACAGCGCCCGCCCCGCCTCTCTGGGAAAGAAAGGGGTTGTCCTGGCTGGGCTGCTTGCCTTACGTCCTTCCTCCCTGCTCCAAGGGCGTCCTTCCAGGCGCACACCAATCGCCAACGCTCTTTGGGCAACTTCTTGGGTACTTTGCGGTCGTTCCCCTCTTGCCAGCTCATCTTTCACCTCTCCACTTAGCCCCTCCCAGAACAGGTCTCTGACAGCAATAGAGTCCTTCTCCCAGCCCAGCACGTTCAATAAGGCAAAAAAGCGTGAGTGATATTGCCTCACCGTCGCTTTCCCTTGCTGTAGTCCATGCATTTCCCTCCGAGCAGCATCTACATCTACCGTAGATTTAAAGCAAGCGTCCATAGCTTTGATAAATGCATCAGAATCTTGGAGGGCGGGGTCTTCTTCGCGCCACAAATTCCGCAGCCACGCTTTTGCTTCCCCATGCAAATGAGTGATTATGAAGCCCACTTTCTCTTCCTCATCTCTCAAGTCCTTCCGAAGCAAATTGAGCACGTAAACCACGTCAGCTCTGAAGTTAGGGTATTGCTGCAGGTTCCCATCGAAGTGGGCTACTAGGCTGCCCCCCCTCTTCCCGAGGCCAACTCCCTCCGGTTTGGGTCCTGGCAGCCCCTCTTTCCCCCAACGGTCCCACCTGGCCTGCAGATCCCGGCAGAGCGCTACTGCTTCTTCTTCTCTTTTCCTGGATGCTGCTACTTCTGCGTAAAGCGTCGTGACTGCTTCTTGCAGTTCTTTCACCTGGCTCTCAGTAGTCATCTTTGCCTATCTTCGTGAGCTCGCAAAACACCAAGTCTTGCCCCCTCGCTGCACCAACTCACGCTGCGAGGTTTTTATATGAGACGGAGCATACTGTCAGAGCTACCCTAGGTCCCAGCTCACAAAGGACCAACGCTGCTTCGTTGTTAAGTATAAAAGTCTTTATTGAAGTTCAGTTTCACTTCCAGAGCCGCAGCGCGCAGCCCCACGTCTCAAGTGTCAGACCACTGATGCTCCGTCTGAGTCTCCTCCCCCTTGACACCAATTTAAGATTCTAGCCTTGCTCCACCTTCTCCGCTGCTCCTTCCTCCTCTGGGTCCGCCTGCCCGCCGGGGTTCCGCCCTTTCTAGCCTCTTCTCCCGCTGATTCCCCTGAGCCTTCTCCCTCCCTCCGGCGGGCTTTAGGAGCTGGTTCCCCATCCGGGTCTCCTGCTGTTCCGCGCGCCTGCACATTTGAACTTGGCGCGCGCGCCCAGCCAGCAGCTTTCCTCCTGACCGTTTCACTGCTGCTGTCACTGCCTCCCCCTTCGGGGGGGCTAGCTGCAACTGACCTCCCTTCCGTTCCCCCACTCTCCGATGGAGGCGTGGTCAGCCCTGACTCCCTCTCTGGAGGAGACACTGCCCCTGACACATGTGACTCTTCCCCCCCACTACGCTCTGGTGGGGAAACTGGTCCCGATCCTCCACTGCTGCTTTGGGGTTCCCCTCTGGCTCCTTGTTTCTGGTGCGTCCCCCCTGGGACCCCCCTTGCCCTGACCATCGGCGCCCCGTTCTGGGAATCTTCTGATTCGCTGGAGAAGCTCATGGAATCTCTCGGGCCACTGTCATACTCCCCTACGCTGCCGTCGGATTCTTCCCCTTCGCTCTCCCAATCCTCTCTCCCCAGTGCTCCTGCTCCTGATACCCTGACAATTGATTTGGGCTGAAAACAAAAATTGCTACTTTTGGTTGAATGTGCATTCCAACGCCAAAAACACCAATTTCAAATAAGCCCAAACAGAGCGTTATTATCATCTTTTTATGTAGATGGAAACCAAAACACCATTTCGCTTCTGTTAGGAGTGATTCTGGTGCGCTCCCAAAAAAACGATGCGAATTGAAATAAGCACAATCAAAGCTTATTCGTCTTCTTTCTGCGCATATTAGAAGGTGTTTTGTTATTTTGGTCAGTGCATTAACACCATAGAATTATTTTTGGGTCAGTGCATTAACACCATAGAACAAGAAATTAGAGAAATGCAAGATTTTTCTATGTGGATGGAACCCAAATCAACCTGCTTTGCTTTGTTTAAGCTTATTACACTTTGCTATGTTTGGGTGAACGAACACCGAAAGAACAACCCAACTTTTGTCCTCTTTCTATTGAGATGGAACCAAATCACCTATGCTAGATTTGGGCTGATAACAAAGATTTCACTGCGATTTTTCCTTGAATGTGCATTCCAACTCTAAAAGCACCAATTTTAAATAAGCCCGTACAGAGCGTTGTTATAATCTTTTTATGTAGATGGAAACCAAAACACCGTTTCGCTTCGGTTAGGAGTGATTCTGGTGCGCACCCAAAAAACACGATGCGAATTGAAATAAGCCCAATCAAACTTATTTGTCTTCTTTCTGCGCATATTAGAAGGTGTTTTGTTATTTTGGTTTCGTTACATACACTTTGCGATTTTTGGGTCAATGTGCATTAACACCATAGAACACGAAATTAGCGAAATGCAAGATTTTTCTATTTGGATGGAAACCAAATCAACCTGTTTTGCTTTGTTTAAGCTTATTACACTTTGCTATGTGTGGGTGAACGAACACCGAAAGAACAACACAACCTTTATGAGAAGGAACCAAAACACCTGTGCTCGATTTCTGATAACAAAGATTTCACTCTGCGATTTTTCCTTGAATGTGCATTCCAACTCCAAAAACACCAATTTTAAATAAGCCCAAACAGAGCGTTATTATCATCTTTTGATGTAGATGGAAACCAAAACACCGTTTCGCTTCCGTTAGGAGTGATTCTGGTGCGCACCCAAGAAACGATGCGAATTGAAATAAGCCCAATCAAAGCTTATTCGTCTTCTTTCTACGCATATGGAAGTGAAAAGACGTTGTTTTGTTATTTTGGTCTTGTTACATACACCATGCGATTTCTGGTTCTATGTGCATTAACTCCAAAGAACACGACTTGAAATAAGCGCAATTCAAGGTTCTTCCTTCTATGTAGATGGAACCCAAATCAACCTGTTTTGCCTAGTTTAAGCCAATTACACTTCGCTTTGCTATTTGTATGTGAATGAACACCGGAAGAACAACCCAAGCTTATTCGTACTTTTTTTAATGAGATGTAACCAAAACACCTATGATTGATTTGGGCTGAAAACAAACATTGCTACTTTTGGTTGAATGTGCATTCCAACTCCAAAAACACCAATTTCAAAGAAGCCCAAACAGAGCGTTATTATCATCTTTTTATGTAGATGGAAACCAAAACACCGTTTCGTTTCTGTTAGGAGTGATTCTGGTGCGCACCCAAAAAACACGATGCGAATTGAAATAAGCCCAATCAAAACTTATTCGTCTTCTTTCTACACATATGGAAGCGAAAAGACGTTGTTATTTTGGTCTTGTTATATACACTATGCGATTTCTGGTTCTATGTGCATTAACACCAAAGAACACGACTTGAAATTTTTGGGTCAATGTGCATTAACACCATAGAACACGAAATTAGCGCAATTCAAGGTTCTTCTTTCTATGTAGATGGAACCCAAATCAACCTGTTTTGCCTTGTTTAACCTTATTACACTTTGCTATGTGTGGGTGAACGAACACCGAAAGAACAACAACTTTTATGTCCTCTTTCTATTGAGATGGAACCAAAACACCTATGCTATATTTGGGCTGATAACAAAGATTTCACTCTGCAATTTTTCCTTGAATGTGCATTCCAACTTTAAAACACCAATTTTAAATAAGCCCAAACAGAGCGTTATTATCATCTTTTTATGTAGATGGAAACCAAAACACCGTTTCACTTTGGTTAGGAGTGATTCTGGTGCTCACCCAAAAAACACGATGCGAATTGAAATAAGCCCAATCAAAGTTTATTCCTCTGGAAGTGAAAAGACGTTGTTTTGTTATTTTGGTCTTGTTACATACACTGTGCGATTTCTGGTTCAATGAACACGAAATAAGCGCAATTCAAGGTTCTTCTTTCTATGTAGATGGAACCCAAACCAACCTGTTTTGCCTTGTTTAAGCTTATTACACTTTGCTATGTGTGGGTGAACGAACACCGAAAGAACAATCCACGCTTATATGTCCTCTTTCTATTGAGATGGAAGCAAAACACCTATGCGGGCTGAAAACAAACATTAAACTGCTATTTTTCCTTGAATGTGCATTCCAACTCCAAAAACACCAATTTCAAATTAGCCCAAACGGAGCGTTATTATCATCTTTTTATGTAGATGGAAACCAAAACACCGTTTCGCTTCTGTTAGGAGTGATTCTGGTGCGCACCCAAAAAAACGATGCGAATTGAAATAAGCACAATCACAGCTTATTCGTCTTCTTTCTCGGCATATTAGAAGGTGTTTTGTTATTTTGGTCTCGTTACATACACTTTGCGATTTTTGGGTCAGTGCATTAACACCATAGAACACGTAATTAGAGAAATGCAAGATTTTTCTATGTGGATGGAACCCAAATCAACTTGTTTTGCTTTGTTTAAGCTTATTACACTTTGCTATGTGTGGGTGAACGAACACCGAAAGAACAACCCACATTTTGTCCTCTTTCTATTGAGATGGAACCAAAACACCTATGCTAGGTTTGGGCTGATAACAAAGATTTCACTGCGATTTTTCCTTGATTCCAACTCTAAAAACACCAATATTGAATAAGCCCGTACAGAGCGTTGTTATAATCTTTTTATGTAGATGGAAACCAAACACCGTTTCGCTTCGGTTAGGAGTGATTCTGGTGCGCACCCAAAAAACACGATGCGAATTGAAATAAGCCCAATCAAAGCTTATTCGTCTTCTTTCTGCGCATATTAGAAGGTGTTTTGTTATTTTGGTTTCGTTACATACACTTTGCGATTTTTGGGTCAATGTGCATTAACACCATAGAACACGAAATTAGCGAAATGCAAGATTTTTCTGTTTGGATGGAAACCAAATCAACCTGTTTTGCTTATTGCACTTTGCTATGTGTGGGTGAACGAACACCGAAAGAACAACCCAACCTTTATGTCCTCTTTCTATTGAGATGGAACCAAAACACCTGTGCTCGATTTGGGCTGATAACAAAGATTTCACTGCGATTTTTCCTTGAATGTGCATTCCAACTCTAAAAGCACCAATTTTAAATAAGCCCGTACAGAGCGTTGTTATAATCTTTTTATGTAGATGGAAACCAAAACACCGTTTCGCTTCGGTTAGGAGTGATTCTGGTGCGCACCCAAAAAACACGATGCGAATTGAAATAAGCCCAATCAAACTTATTTGTCTTCTTTCTGCGCATATTAGAAGGTGTTTTGTTATTTTGGTTTCGTTACATACACTTTGCGATTTTTGGGTCAATGTGCATTAACACCATAGAACACGAAATTAGCGAAATGCAAGATTTTTCTATTTGGATGGAAACCAAATCAACCTGTTTTGCTTTGTTTAAGCTTATTACACTTTGCTATGTGTGGGTGAACGAACACCGAAAGAACAACACAACCTTTATGAGAAGGAACCAAAACACCTGTGCTCGATTTGAGCTGATAACAAAGATTTCACTCTGCGATTTTTCCTTGAATGTGCATTCCAACTCCAAAAACACCAATTTTAAATAAGCCCAAACAGAGCGTTATTATCATCTTTTGATGTAGATGGAAACCAAAACACCGTTTCGCTTCCGTTAGGAGTGATTCTGGTGCGCACCGAAGAAACGATGCGAATTGAAATAAGCCCAATCAAAGCTTATTCGTCTTCTTTCTACGCATATGGAAGTGAAAAGACGTTGTTTTGTTATTTTGGTCTTGTTACATACACCATGCGATTTCTGGTTCTATGTGCATTAACTCCAAAGAACACGACTTGAAATAAGCGCAATTCAAGGTTCTTCCTTCTATGTAGATGGAACCCAAATCAACCTGTTTTGCCTAGTTTAAGCCAATTACACTTCGCTTTGCTATTTGTATGTGAATGAACACCGGAAGAACAACCCAAGCTTATTCGTACTTTTTTTAATGAGATGTAACCAAAACACCTATGATTGATTTGGGCTGAAAACAAACATTGCTACTTTTGGTTGAATGTGCATTCCAACTCCAAAAACACCAATTTCAAAGAAGCCCAAACAGAGCGTTATTATCATCTTTTTATGTAGATGGAAACCAAAACACCGTTTCGTTTCTGTTAGGAGTGATTCTGGTGCGCACCCAAAAAACACGATGCGAATTGAAATAAGCCCAATCAAAACTTATTCGTCTTCTTTCTACACATATGGAAGCGAAAAGACGTTGTTATTTTGGTCTTGTTATATACACTATGCGATTTCTGGTTCTATGTGCATTAACACCAAAGAACACGACTTGAAATTTTTGGGTCAATGTGCATTAACACCATAGAACACGAAATTAGCGCAATTCAAGGTTCTTCTTTCTATGTAGATGGAACCCAAATCAACCTGTTTTGCCTTGTTTAACCTTATTACACTTTGCTATGTGTGGGTGAACGAACACCGAAAGAACAACAACTTTTATGTCCTCTTTCTATTGAGATGGAACCAAAACACCTATGCTATATTTGGGCTGATAACAAAGATTTCACTCTGCAATTTTTCCTTGAATGTGCATTCCAACTTTAAAACACCAATTTTAAATAAGCCCAAACAGAGCGTTATTATCATCTTTTTATGTAGATGGAAACCAAAACACCGTTTCACTTTGGTTAGGAGTGATTCTGGTGCTCACCCAAAAAACACGATGCGAATTGAAATAAGCCCAATCAAAGTTTATTCCTCTGGAAGTGAAAAGACGTTGTTTTGTTATTTTGGTCTTGTTACATACACTGTGCGATTTCTGGTTCAATGAACACGAAATAAGCGCAATTCAAGGTTCTTCTTTCTATGTAGATGGAACCCAAACCAACCTGTTTTGCCTTGTTTAAGCTTATTACACTTTGCTATGTGTGGGTGAACGAACACCGAAAGAACAATCCACGCTTATATGTCCTCTTTCTATTGAGATGGAAGCAAAACACCTATGCGGGCTGAAAACAAACATTAAACTGCTATTTTTCCTTGAATGTGCATTCCAACTCCAAAAACACCAATTTCAAATTAGCCCAAACGGAGCGTTATTATCATCTTTTTATGTAGATGGAAACCAAAACACCGTTTCGCTTCTGTTAGGAGTGATTCTGGTGCGCACCCAAAAAAACGATGCGAATTGAAATAAGCACAATCACAGCTTATTCGTCTTCTTTCTCGGCATATTAGAAGGTGTTTTGTTATTTTGGTCTCGTTACATACACTTTGCGATTTTTGGGTCAGTGCATTAACACCATAGAACACGTAATTAGAGAAATGCAAGATTTTTCTATGTGGATGGAACCCAAATCAACTTGTTTTGCTTTGTTTAAGCTTATTACACTTTGCTATGTGTGGGTGAACGAACACCGAAAGAACAACCCACATTTTGTCCTCTTTCTATTGAGATGGAACCAAAACACCTATGCTAGGTTTGGGCTGATAACAAAGATTTCACTGCGATTTTTCCTTGATTCCAACTCTAAAAACACCAATATTGAATAAGCCCGTACAGAGCGTTGTTATAATCTTTTTATGTAGATGGAAACCAAACACCGTTTCGCTTCGGTTAGGAGTGATTCTGGTGCGCACCCAAAAAACACGATGCGAATTGAAATAAGCCCAATCAAAGCTTATTCGTCTTCTTTCTGCGCATATTAGAAGGTGTTTTGTTATTTTGGTTTCGTTACATACACTTTGCGATTTTTGGGTCAATGTGCATTAACACCATAGAACACGAAATTAGCGAAATGCAAGATTTTTCTGTTTGGATGGAAACCAAATCAACCTGTTTTGCTTATTGCACTTTGCTATGTGTGGGTGAACGAACACCGAAAGAACAACCCAACCTTTATGTCCTCTTTCTATTGAGATGGAACCAAAACACCTGTGCTCGATTTGGGCTGATAACAAAGATTTCACTCTGCGATTTTTCCTTGAATGCGCATTCCAACTCCAAAAACACGAATTTTAAATAAGCCCAAACAGAGCGTTATTATCATCTTTTTATGTAGATGGAAACCAAAACACCGTTTCGTTTCTGTTAGGAGTGATTCTGGTGCGCACCCAAAAAACACGATGCGAATTGAAATAAGCCCAATCAAAGCTTATTCGTCTTCTTTCTACGCATATGGAAGAGAAAAGACATTGTTTTGTTATTTTGGTCTTGTTACATACACTAGGCGATTTCTGGTTCTATCTGCATTCTTATTCGTACTTTTTTTAATGAGATGTAACCAAAACACCTATGACTGATTTGGGCTGAACAAACATTTGTTTGTTTCCCCTCTGGCTCCTTATTTCTGGTGCGTCCCCCCTGGGACCACCCTTGCCCTGACCATCGGCGCCCCCTTCTGGGAATCTTCTGATTCGCTGGAGAAGCTCACGGAATCTCTCGGGCCACTGTCATACTCCCCTACGCTGCCCTCGGATTCTTCCCCTTCGCTCTCCAATTCCTCTCTCCCCATTGCTCCTGCTCCTGATTCCCTGACACATACACTATGCGATTTCTGGTTCTATGTGCATTAACACCAAAGAACACGAAATAAGCGCAATTCAAGGTTCTTCCTTCTATGTAGATGGAACCCAAATCAACCTGTTTTGCCTTGTTTAAGCTTATTACACTTTGCTATGTGTGGGTGAACGAACACCGAAAGAACAATCCACGCTTACGTGTCCTCTTTCTATTGAGATGGAACCAAAACACCTATGCTAGATTTGGGCTGAAAACAAACATTAAACTGCTATTTTTCCTTGAATGTGCATTCCAACTCCAAAAACACCAATTTCAAATAAGCCCAAACAGAGCGTTATTATCATCTTTTTATGTAGATGGAAACCAAAACACCATTTCGCTTCTGTTAGGAGTGATTCTGGTGCGCACCCAAAAAACACAATGCGAATTGAAATAAGCCCAATCAAAGCTTATTCGTCTTCTTTCTACACATATGGAAGCGAAAAGACGTTGTTTTGTTATTTTGGTCTTGTTACAGAACTATGCGATTTCTGGTTCTATGTGCATTAACACCAAAGAACACGACTTGAAATAAGCGCAATTCAAGGTTCTTCTTTCTATGTAGATGGAACCCAAATCAACCTGTTTTGCCTTGTTTAAGCTTATTACACTTTGCTATGTGTGGGTGAACGAACACCGAAAGAACAATCCAAGCTTATATGTCCTCTTTCTATTGAGATGGAACCAAAACACCTATGCTAGATTTGGGCTGATAACAAAGATTTCACTGCGATTTTTGGTTGAATGTGCATTCCAACTCCAAAAACACCAATTTTAAATAAGGCCAATCAGAGTGTTTTTATCATCGTTTTATGTAGATGGAAACCAAAACACCGTTTTGCTTCTGTTAGGAGTGATTCTGGTGCGCACCCAAAAAACACGATGCGAATTGAAATAAGCCCAATCAAACTTATTTGTCTTCTTTCTGCGCATATTAGAAGGTGTTTTGTTATTTTGGTTTCGTTACATACACTTTGCGATTTTTGGGTCAATGTGCATTAACACCATAGAACACGAAATTAGCGAAATGCAAGATTTTTCTATTTGGATGGAGACCAAATCAACCTGTTTTGCTTTGTTTAAGCTTATTACACTTTGCTATGTGTGGGTGAACGAACACCGAAAGAACAACACAACCTTTATGTCCTCTTTCTATTGAGAAGGAACCAAAACACCTGTGCTCGATTTGAGCTGATAACAAAGATTTCACTCTGCGATTTTTCCTTGAATGTGCATTCCAACTCCAAAAACACCAATTTTAAATAAGCCCAAACAGAGCGTTATTATCATCTTTTGATGTAGATGGAAACCAAAACACCGTTTCGCTTCCGTTAGGAGTGATTCTGGTGCGCACCCAAGAAACGATGCGAATTGAAATAAGCCCAATCAAAGCTTATTCGTCTTCTTTCTACGCATATGGAAGCGAAAAGACGTTGTTTTGTTATTTTGGTCTTGTTACATACACCATGCGATTTCTGGTTCTATGTGCATTAACTCCAAAGAACACGACTTGAAATAAGCGCAATTCAAGGTTCTTCTTTCTATGTAGATGGAACCCAAATCAACCTGTTTTGCCTTGTTTAAGCTTATTACACTTTGCTATGTGTGGGTGAACGAACACCGAAAGAACAATCCAAGCTTATATGTCCTTTTTCTATTGAGATGGAACCAAAACACCTATGCTAGATTTGGGCTGATAACAAAGATTTCACTCTGCGATTTTTCCTTGAATGCATCGATGGGACTTCAAACCTAAACCATCTGCTTCCCATTATCCAACCTAAGAGTGTAAGAACAGCAATCACATGAAAGGTATGGACAATCCAGTCCCCTACCAGTGCTCTCCAGATATTTTGGACAGTATTGGGTGGGGCTTCTGGGACTTGTAGTCCAAAACATCTGGAGGGCACCAGATTGGGGAAGGCTGTGGTGCTCTTTCTCCAACCAGCCAGATGCTTTTGGAAAGCTTAAGCAGGACAAGAAAGCAACCGCCCTCCCTTATCATTCATCCCCAACATCTTGTCTTGAGACGCATAACACCTCTCGACACAGCTGCTCTCCCTACCCACCCCAGTCCCCCCTCTTATTTACTCTGATGTATTACAGTACACAGGGCTGCATCCAGCACTGCTGTCCTGCTCACCCAACACATTTCTTCTTGTGTAGCAGCTTTACCCCCTCCACTCCTTGGCGCTGCAGCCAGAGTTCAAAATTTGCCCCTGACATCTCCACCATCTGGAGGTGCATGCCTGGGCATCCTTGGGTCTGGACTGTTTTCATGCACAATACCCCATCCAGTAGAATTTCATCCGTTCTATTTTATCTGCACAATCGGAACGAACTTCAGGAACCAAAAAGTTGTCTTGAAAAATGTGGCGTTCCAGCTGCCCGGCCCCAAAATGGCAAACAGACATTCTGTTTTGGCAATTGTAACCCTGGTTACAAGGAGGCATTTGGCTCCTAGCTTATATATCTAACACTGCCTGAAGCCCCTCCACAAGCACCCGCCCCCAAATCTGTTCTCCAAACAGTTGGAGGACCCTCTGGAGCCAATTTGAGGAGGGGAAGTGCATAACACCCCCCTCTAGACTCACCCATCTTCCAGGACAGCAGCTTTGTCACTATCAGGCAAGGTCCCATTGAGCTTTTCGGTGCTTGCATCCTCTCCCATATTCTGTAGCTCCATCCTGGTGATCCTCTGTCAGGTGTGTGTGTGTGTGTGTGTGTGAAACTATCTGGGGTAAATCGCCAAGTAGGGCAGCAGCAGTAGCAGCAGCAGCAGCAGCAGCAGCAGAGCACACCTTGATCAGCAGCACACCTGGGGACATGGAGAAGTAAAGAATTCAGCAAGCAATGCACTGTAAGGTTTACAAAGGGCCGCAGGGTTTGGAAGAGGGTGGCTCCTGGAATCAAGATACCTAAATTCTCTTCTTCCCAGCTGCAAAGTAGGTGTGGAGGGAAGAGTTGTGAGGCGCTGCCAGGAAAGGCATTGCCACTGCCTTTTCATGGGGTTTACTGAATGCCAAAGAACAGGCAGTGATTCCAACCCCTTGCCTAGAGGGGAGTCTGTCCCGACAGGAGGTGGGTGAGGAGGAAGGATGTTACCCAGTTCCCCTCCCTCCCTCCCTCCCTCCCCTTCAGGCGCAAGCTGGCAGGCTGCCCTGTCTGGCATTTCCACACATCCTCTTGCCACCCTGGGAAGGACAGCATTCCCCAGGCATAAACCCCACAGAAGCTTCCCTCTCCTAATATCACACCGAGGGGAGGTAAATACTGCACTCAGAAGACACTGTGCAAAAATAAATCACACTCGCTTTTCATACTCCATTCTGTTTCCAAAAAGCTATGGCTGCCACTGTGGCTTTTTTTCAGCCGGAACTCATGGAAACCCTGTTCCAGCACCTCTCAGGTGGGCGCCATTGCTATTATAAGAGGACAAGGAAGGCATTCAGGGTGAGTTCCAGCACCTCTTTTTCTAGAAAAACAGCATGGGCTACCACAAAAATTATTGTCATTTACTCTTATTATTTCAATGCATCAGATATTAAATGCGTAACAACATTCTAGCTGCCTGTGAAATACATACAATAAATCTGTATTTCACTGGCTTTAAGAGGGTAGGTTTTGTAGCTGATACTTTGTGCAAGGACCTGGATGACACAAGGGGCAAAAAGGGATGGGATGGAAAAGAAGGGCAGAGATTTCCCTAATAGTGCAACGTCAGACGTGTGCCTGTGCTGTGAACAAGCCAGATGTCATGCCTGGGAAAAGCAAGTGGCCTTTTTATGGCACAGAAAGTGTTGAGTCCTAGGATTTGAGGGAGCTGCCGCCATCCTGCAGGTGCTTCCATCCTGAGTGCTGCTATTTTGGGGTGGGATTCGGTTCCATATTGGCAAATTCAGACTCCATGGTTAAAATTTATTGGGAGGTCTTGTGCAACAAACCCACACGCCCCACAAAAAAAGAGATGGGCCTTTTTGTGATAAGGAAAGTAAGGGGGAAACGCAGTGTGCTCATTAAATAGCTAATGCCCTTTAATCTTCTTTCATGAAGGGTGGCATACAAATTTAGTTAACAACAACAATCAGGATGAACGCTGAATATTAACAGGTCATTTGGAAGAAGTGCCCTCAGTCAGAAGTAATGCAGGAAACAAAACAAAGACCCCCGACCCCTGTAAGACCCATTTAGTTTCAGTGAAGTAATACACTTTCCCATTTAAGGAGCCCCCACCCATTAAGTCCAGACTCTAAAGTTACAATACTGCACCACTGAGTCTCATGTCCAGCTTTGGGGGGAAAGTTAACCCACAGCACAACGTGGACCGTCATGTCTACTCAGACGTCTTACTGAATTTGGTGTGGTCAGGACTGCAGCCACAGTCTGTTAGGGCAAAAAAAGAGGAAAGGGGAACCAGGAATCCTGTCCAGGGATGGCAGCATTAGTTAGCTGGGAGAAGGGAGCTGCCTGGATCTCTTAAGCCTGGATCTCCTCGGCCTCTTCTGATTTATGGCGTTGCTTGCTTCTCTGATACACTTCGGATGACCCAAGTGCAAAAAAGGCCTGGGCTTGGCAGCGTCAGCAGCAAGGAGTGGCATTCTGTTTAACTCCTGGAATGAGATCTGCAGGCCCTGTCCAGGCTAGCAAACTTTCTAGACTCGGAATGACTTCATTCCTGGGGAGCTCAAAACATTTAACTCTGGTGGTGAGGATTGTGAACTGACATGGGGTAAGAAAGGACAGGCTGCATATGTACATCAGATTTTGCTGAAGGGTCCTGCCAGACTAGGGTTTTTGTTTGTTTCTTTCGATCTGCAACAGGCATTGATGCAGCAATAGGGATTAATATGACATCTAAAAATGGGAATTTATTTAAAAATAACTATGAGAAATGCTGGTTAGAAGTGAAAAAAGATCTCGAAATATGGTTAAATTTGAAGCTTTCCTTGATGGGTCGAATAGCAGTGATGGACTTTATCTATGCAGATCAAAGTTTAATTGACAAGACGCAGGAGGAGCTTTTGGCTTTGAAACAAGGCAAATCCACGGTGCGCAGTTACTGGTCAGAATTCACTATGCTCGTGCAGAAACTGTGGTGGGATTTAAAAGCAGACCCTGTACAAGCTTTGTTTAAAAATGGACTGAACCCAGAAATTAAGGACAAGCTTGCGAGGGGCCCCCGCCCTAAAAACATGGACGAATTAACGAAGGCTGCTCTTGCGGTGGGTTTGAGACAGGAAGCCAGATGGCGGGAAAGGAAGCAAGGCAGAGAGCGGAGTTTCCATGGTGACCGCATTCTTGAAATGCCTGCAGCTGCCTCAGAACGTCAACAAGAGCAGGAGCCCATGGAGATAGGCACAGCCCACGCGCGGGAGAGTTTGAAAGCACAACGGGCGGGCGGGAAGGAGAAAAAAGACTGGGAAGCAGCAAAGAGATCTTTTGTGTGTCAGAAAACCGGGCACTTTGCCAGAGTGTGTCCAGAGCGTCGTAACTGGCAGGGAATGGTGGGGGCCACCCAACAGGCAGAGGCAGAGGAATCCCAGCCTTCGGGAAACGGAGAAGCCTGGCTGGTGGTGGACCGGGGCAACAGACAGGCGGGAGCAGCACCGAAAGTCCTCGGCTTGGGCACCCCAAAGCAAGCATAGTGTTGAAGGTGGTCCTAGAACTCCCAAATGGCCAGGCGCTGGAGGAGTTGGCCTTAGTTGATTCTGGAGCTTCGGCGTCATTTTTTAGCAAGGAGTTTGCAGCGCAGCACCAACTGAACCTGAGGCCTTTGGATTTTCCGCTGCAAGTGACCACAATTGATGGGAGAGAACTGTTTCAGCAATTTCTACAGGAAATTCATCCAGGATTTCACGAAACTGACGGCGCCCATAAGGGACTGTCTCAGTGTCAAGAAAAGGTTTTTAGTGGACGCAGGCGGCCCAAGAAGGGTTTGAGAAGCTTAAGAGGGCTTTCGCTTTGGAGGAGCAACTGATCCATGTCAACCCGCTCAACCACTACGTGTGGAGTCAGATGCGTCTGATCAGGCGATAGGGGCGGTGCTGCTGCAGCCAGATCAAAAGGGGAAGTGGCGGCCGTGTGCTTTTTTTCCGCGGAAACTGAACAAATCGGAGCAGAACTACATCTATGATAAAGAATTGCTTTCGATTGTCTCTGCTTTCAAACAATGGAGGCACTTCCTGATTGGGGCGAAGCACCAAATTTTGGTGTGCACGGACCACAAAAATTTGGAGTACTGGCGTACGGCACGGGTATTGTGCCAGAGACAGATAAGATGGGCAGAGTTCTTTGCCAACTTCAACTTTAAGATCCAATATGTGCCGGGAGAGCAGAATGCGAGGGCGGATGCGCTGTCCCGGAAACCCGAGTATCTGACGGGAGAAGGACCTCCGGTGGCAAGGCTGATGTTCCCCGAGAGCAAATGGATGTGTGGGGGGACATTGGTCAAGGACGACGAACTAATGCAACTGCTCAGAGACGATGAGTTTGCCAGACAAAAGATGGGGGAGTTAAGAGAAAAAGGGGGCGCCGAGGGGGTTTTTGAAGTGAAAGGGGGGCTCCTGTACCATAGGAGGACCTTGTACCATAGGAGGGTGAAAACCTTCGGGGCAGAATTCTCAAGCAACTCCCCGACAGCTGCACGGCAGGGCATTTTGGACAGCATAAGACCATGCTCCTGGTCACCCGGGAATTTTGGTGGCCCAGGGTGAGAGAGGATGTAAAGGAATATGTGCGAGGGTGTGACACATGCCAGAGGGCCAAAGGGGAAAGGGCGGCACCAGCGGGGTTGCTGGAACCGTTGCCGACACCCGGAAAGCCATGGGAGGTGGTGGGGGTGGATTTTATCACTGATCTGCCCAGATGTAAGGGTAAGACCGCTATCATGGTGGTGGTGGATCTCCTGACCAAAATGTGCCATTTCGTGGCCTGTTCGCATGCCATGACGGCGGAAGAAACAGCCAAGCTGTTTGTAGAGCATGTGTTTAGGTTGCATGGGCTACCTGCATGGGTGGTTTCGGACAGGGGGGCTCAATTCACCTCACGTTTTTGGCGCAGGTTGCTGCAGGTGGAAGTGAGTTTCACGACGGCGAGGCACCCTGAGACCAATGGGCAAGCGGAGAGGGCGAATGCTGGTTTGCAGCAGTATTTGCGGTGTTACGTGAGTCAAAAACAGAACAATTGGGTGGACAAACTAGCCCTGGCAGAGTTTGCTTACAATAATGCGGAGAATGTATCCACTGGGATGACTCCGTTCTTTGCCAATCACGGGCGTCATCCAAGGGCTTTCCCGGGAAGGAGAGAGGAGTCGTGGAGTGTTCCCGCAGCCGAACAGTTTGTGGAGGAGATGGAGGCGATCCACAGGCAGCTGCAGTTGAATTTGGAAAGGGCTAAGGAGTTATACAAGAAGGAGGCCGACAAGCATCGGTGACCGGGGGAGGTCATCCGGGTTGGGGACAAGGTGTGGTTGTCCACGCAAGGGTTGCCTTGGAGAGGGGGCTGCAAGAAGCTCAAGCCCAGGAAGGTGGGGCCTTTTGAGGTTATTCAGCAAATCAATCCGGTGGCGTTTAAGCTTAGGTTGCCAGAGAGCATGAGAATCCATCCGGTGTTCCACAGGTCACTGCTGTTCCCCTACAGGGAGGGGGGAAGGAGGCAGGGCAGTGGGGAGGGGGAAAGCCCACCACCCAAAATGGAGGAAAGGGAGCAGTGCAACGAGGTGGCGGAAATACTGGATTCTCGCTGGAAAGGGGGGCATTTGGAATATTTGGTGGCGTGGGAAGGGGCCCCGACATAAGAGAATACCTGGGTCCCGGAAGACAGTATCACCGACGAGGGCCTGGTGGAGGAGTTCCACAGTTTTTCCCCTGACAAACCCAAAACCCGGGGTAGGTTCTTTCAACAGGTGTTCGAAACAACAGACGACGAAGAGGAATTCAAAGGTTTCCCATCATCGGATGAGGAGGAAGAAGAAGATGAAGGCGTCTGTCAGGGAATCAGGAGCAGGAGCACTGGGGAGAGAGGATTGGGAGAGCGAAGGGGAAGAATCCGAGGGCAGCGTAGGGGAGTATGACAGTGGCCCGAGAGATTCCATGAGCTTCTCCAGCGAATCAGAAGATTCCCAGAAGGGGGCGCCGATGGTCAGGGCAAGGGGGGTCCCAGGGGGGACGCACCAGAAACAAGGAGCCAGAGGGGAACCCCAAAGCAGCAGTGGAGGATCAGGACCAGTTTCCCCACCAGAGCGTAGTGGGGGGGAGGAGTCACATGTGTCAGGAGCAGTGTCTCCTCCAGAGAGGGAGTCAGGGCTGACCACGCCTCCAACGGAGGGGAGGTCAGTTGCAGCTAGCCCCCCCGATGGGGGAAGCAGTGACAGCAGCAGTGGAACGGTCAGGAGGAAAGTTGCTGGCTGGGCGCGCGCGCCAAGTTCAAATGTGCAGGCGCGCGGAACAGCAGGAGACCCGGATGGGGAACCAGCTCCTAAAGCCCGCCGGAGGGAGGGAGAAGGCTCAGGGGAATCAGCGGGAGAAGAGGCTAGAAAGGGCGGAACCCCGGCGGGCAGGCGGACCCAGAGGAGGAAGGAGCAGCGGAGAAGGTGGAGCAAGGCTAGACTCTTAAATTGGTGTCAAGGGGGAGGAGACTCAGACGGAGCATCAGTGGTCTGACACTTTAGACGTGGGGCTGCGCGCTGCGGCTCTGGAAGTGAAACTGAACTTCAATAAAGGCTTTTATACTTAACAACGAAGCAGCGTTGGTCCTTTGTGAGCTGGGACCTAGGGTAGCCCTGACAGTATGCTCCGTCTGCCATAAAAACCTCGCAGCGTGAGTTGGTGCAGCGAGGGGCAAGACTTGGTGTTTTGCGAGCTCACGAAGATAGGCAAAGATGACTACAGAGAGCCAGGTGAAAGAACTGCAAGAAGCAGTCACGACGCTTTACGCGGAAGTAGCAGCATCCAGGAAAAGAGAAGAAGAAGCAGTAGCGCTCTGCCGGGATCTGCAAGCCAGGTGGGACCGTTGGGGGAAAGAGGGGCTGCCAGGACCCAAACCGGAGGGAGTTGGCCTCGGGAAGAGGGGGGGCAGCCTGGTGGCGCACTTTGATGGGAACCTGCAGCAATACCCTAACTTCAGAGCTGACGTGGTTTACGCGCTCAATTTGCTTCGGAAAGACTTTAGAGATGAGGAAGAGAAGGTGGGCTTCATAATCACTCATTTGCATGGGGAAGCAAAAGCGTGGCTGCGGAATTTGTGGCGCGAAAAAGACCCTGCCCTCAAAGATTCCGATGCATTTATCAAAGCTATGGACGCTTGCTTTAAATCTACGGTAGATGTAGATATTGCTCGGAGGGAAATGCATGGGCTACAGCAAGGGAAAGCGACGGTGAGGCAGTATCACTCGCGCTTTTTTGCCTTACTGAACGTGCTGGGCTGGGAGAAGGACTCCATTGCTGTCAGAGACCTGTTCTGGGAGGGGCTAAGTGGAGAGGTGAAAGATGAACTGGCAAGAGGAGAAAGACCCCAAAATACCCAAGAAGTTGCCCAAAGAGCGTTGGCAATTGGTGTGCGCCTGGAAGGACGTAAGGGAAGCACCCCAGCCAGGACAACCCCTTTCTTTCCCAGAGAGGCGGGGCGGGCGCTGTCCATGCCTCCTTTGGGAAGGGGAGAAGAGCCGATGGAGATTGGTGGTGCAAGGGCTCAGACTGCCAGCAGAGCCCAAACACCGGGAGCAGTCAAGGGGAAGGCTCCTAGAGGGACCAGGAAGTGTTACATCTGCGACAGTGCACAGCACATGGCCAAAGAGTGTCCCCAGAGGCTCCAGAAGCACACTGCAGCCTCAGCAACAGTAAAGGGAACAGGTGAGCAGCTGAAACAGCTGCAGGGGGAAGAAGAAGCCTGGTTGGAAACAGAGCCACTGGGGCCCAACCAGGCAAGTCAGTGAAGCAGTCCCCAGAGATTTTACAGCCCACAGACCCCCTCCCACCCAAACCAGTGGTGCAACTCACCGCATCGCTCCAGTTGCCCAATGGGCACACCATGCAAGTACCAATAACCATTGACTCTGGGAGCAACGCAGACTTTATTGGAGTGGACTTTATCAAGCAACATCGCATAGCACTCATGCCAGCCGCGATGCCCCTAAACGTCGTCACGGTCGATGGCAGGAAGCTACTGGGAGGAGAGGTGGTACAGCAAACACCACCGATGGTGATGCAAATTGGAAACCACCGCGAAGTCATCAGCTTCAACGTCACCCACCTGTCGGACACGCCCATAGTGTTGGGTATGAGTTGGCTGGATAGGCACAGCCCGGCATTGGCATGGTACCAGCGGCAGTTGACCTTCTGTTCCTCCTACTGCGCAGAACACTGCATCCAGACCCGCCAGGAGGAGGAGGGGCAAGAGGATGAACCGCAGCTACACCTAGGCATGGTGCAAGCGGTACCCAACAAGTACAAGGAGTTTTTGGAGGTCTTCTGCGAGAGGGAAGCGGATAAGCTGCCTCCCCACAGGCCTTACGACTGCAAGATTGACCTCCTGCCGGGAGCGACGCTGCCGACTGGGAAACTGTATTCCATGTCTGAAGATGAACTGCAAGAACTCAGGGAGTTCATAGATCACAACTTGAAGCGGGGGTTCATCCAAGAATCTAAAGCAGTGGGGGGCAGTCCCGTGTTTTTCGTGAAGAAGAAGGACACGCCCCAACGGAGACTCATAGTTGATTTTAGGACCATAAATTCCAAAACAAAGCCCGCAGCATTCCCCATGCCCAAGATCGACGACCTGCTCGCGACGGTGAGGAAGGGACGGATCTTCACCAAGTTGGATCTACGAGGGGCGTACAACCTTATACGCATGCGGGAGGGCGATGAGTGGAAGACAGCCATGTTTACACCTTTAGGCACCTATGAATATCGCGTAATGCCTTTTGGTCTGCAAAATGGCTCCCATACCTTCCAAGCTTTCATGCATCACGTGTTAGCGGGACTCCTCTACAAGAAGTGCGTCTGCTTCCTGGACGATATCCTGATCTTCTCGGAATCGCAGGAGGCTCACGAGAGGGACGTCAAGGAGGTCCTGCAGAGGCTACGGGAGCACAGACTTTACGCCAAATTAGAGAAGTGCCAGTTCGACATGACGGAGGTGGATTTTCTGGGCTACAAGCTGTCCGACAAGGGACTCGCCATGGACAGCGCCAAGGTCCGCGCGGTGTTGGACTGGAAGAGCCCGCGCAATCGGAAGGAGGTCCAGAGGTTCGTCGGCTTCGCCAACTTTTATCGCAAGTTCATCAAAGGGTTCGCGAAGGAGACGGCGGCCATCACGGACACCCTCAGCTCCAAGAAGAAGAAGTTCACCTGGACGGACCAGGCGGAGCAGTCCTTTCGGAGACTCAAGCGTCTCTTCGCGTCCGAAGAACAGCTGCTACATGTAAACCCCAGCAGACCAATGAGGGTTGAGACGGACGCCTCAGACAGAGCAGTGGGGGCCGTCCTGTTGCAGCAAGATCCGCAAGGGGAATGGAGGCCGTGCGCATTCTACTCCAGGAAACTCAGCAAGGCGGAACAGAACTACACCATCTGGGACAGGGAGTTGCTGGCCATTCATGCAGCTTTCAGGGCGTGGCGGCACTTCCTCGTTGGAGCCAGACACACAGTGCAAGTCCGCACGGACCATAAGAACCTGGAGTACTGGCGCACGGCGCGGTTCCTGAACCAGAGACACATCCGCTGGGCGGAGTTCTTTGCGGATTTCGATTTCCGGATAGAATACATCCCGGGAGACAACAACGTCATGGCGGATGCACTATCCAGGAAGCCGCAGTATCTCGAGGAAGCGGCGCCGGTGGCGGCCAAGCACATTTTTGCACCGAAAGCGTGGGCGTGCGCTTCAGCTGCCGTGGACCTGGACGCGGTGCGTCGAGCGCTGCAGACGGATTCGTTCGCACAATCCAAGATGGAGGAGGTGCGAAGAGGCACAGCGAAGGACGACGAGTTCCAGATACGAGACGGACTGCTCATCCGCAAAGGGGCTCTCTACGTGCCCGGAGACGACCTCCGCGCGAAAGTCTTGCAGCAGCTACACGACGCGCCCAGCGCTGGGCACTTCGGCAAGGACAAAACGGCGGAATTAGTAACCAGAGACTTTTGGTGGCCCAAGGTGAGGGGAGAAGTCGCGGATTACGTCTCCAGGTGTGACACCTGCCAAAGGGCCAAGCCAGTACACAGGAAGCCGGCGGGTCTACTAGAACCCCTACAGACGCCGCTCGAACCGTGGGAGAGAGTGGCCCTGGACTTTGTCACAGATCTGCCCAGCTCGCGAGGCAAAACAGCGGTGCTCGTGGTCGTAGACATGTTCACCAAGATGGCACACTTTATTCCGTGCGCGAAGGTGGCCACAGCGGAACAGACCGCCAAGCTGTTCATAGACCACGTGTTCAAAGCTCACGGCTTGCCGCGGTCCATCCTGTCCGACCGGGGTCGCCAATTCGTCTCGAGCTTCTGGCAGAAGCTGCTGGGCATCCTGAACGTCAAGATCAACTTAGCGTCGGCACGACACCCGCAGACCAACGGACAAGCGGAGAGGGTCAACGCCATCATGCAGCAGTACCTGCGATGCTACGCCAATCAACAACCCTCGACCTGGGTGGACTACCTACCGCTGGCCGAGTTTGCCTACAACAACACGAAGCACGGGTCTACGGGAGTGACACCGTTCTTCGCCAATAATGGGCGGCATCCCAGAACTTTCCCGGGGTTAGAGACGACGGGGGAGGGGGAGCCAAGGGGAGCAGAGCACTTAGCAGCAGAGTTACAGGAGGTCCACGAGCAACTCCGAAGGCAATTGGAACTGGCGAAACACGCCTACAAGATGCAGGCAGACAAGCACAGGAGGGTCGGGGAGGACATCCAGGTGGGGGACTGGGTCTGGTTAGCAGCCCAGGCAGTGCCGGCCAGGACGCTAGCTAAGAGGAAGCTCAAGCACAAGCAGCTGGGACCTTACCAGGTCGCGGCGCAAATCAATCCAGTGGCCTTCCGGTTGACACTCCCGGAGGGTTCCAGAATGCACCCAGTCTTTCATAGGTCAGTGCTCACACCCTACAGGGAACCCCACAGGTTTCAGGCGACAGGGAACGCGCCAGACACACTTAGTGAATCTCCGAAGAGGGAGGGGTCACGGAGGGCGACGCCACTCAACGAGGTCACGGAGATTTTGGACTCGAGGTGGGGGGAAGAGGGGGTGGAATACCTCCTCGCCAGGGAAGGTACCCCAGCCAGTGCCAACAGGTGGGTACCGTGCTATGCTGTGGAGGAGCACTATCTTAAAGACGAGTTCCATGCACTCTTCCCACACAGACCTATGCCGGCAGAGTATTTCGACGACTGGCTCTTCACGCCCACACTGTCAGCCAGTACGTTCCAGGGTTTTTCATCAGCTGAAGAGACGACGCCAGACACTAGCTCCTCGGAGGGGTCTCTCTCGGGGTTTGCCACAGACCGCTCCTATTGGTGGGACACTCAACCGGAGGTGGGGTGGCGCAGGGAGCTGCTGCGGGGACCTTTGCAAGCTGTCTCACCAGAGGTACCCGGGGGAGGGGAGGACATGGACGTGTTGGGGGAGGATCCTGGATTCGAGCACATCAGCAGAGAGATGGAAGCAGAGGAAATCGACGTCGACGAGCCCGTTGCGGTTGGGCCGGATCCAGTGGACCGGCTACACACCAGGGGGGAAGAATGGTATCCCGCACTCACACCCACTGGACTGGAGCACCCGGAACCCACACCCGAAGAGGGGGAGGGGGGAAGGGGGGGCTTCGAGGGGGGGATGGATGTCAGGGAATCAGGAGCAGGAGCACTGGGGAGAGAGGATTGGGAGAGCGAAGGGGAAGAATCCGAGGGCAGCGTAGGGGAGTATGACAGTGGCCCGAGAGATTCCATGAGCTTCTCCAGCGAATCAGAAGATTCCCAGAAGGGGGCGCCGATGGTCAGGGCAAGGGGGGTCCCAGGGGGGACGCACCAGAAACAAGGAGCCAGAGGGGAACCCCAAAGCAGCAGTGGAGGATCAGGACCAGTTTCCCCACCAGAGCGTAGTGGGGGGGAGGAGTCACATGTGTCAGGAGCAGTGTCTCCTCCAGAGAGGGAGTCAGGGCTGACCACGCCTCCAACGGAGGGGAGGTCAGTTGCAGCTAGCCCCCCCGATGGGGGAAGCAGTGACAGCAGCAGTGGAACGGTCAGGAGGAAAGTTGCTGGCTGGGCGCGCGCGCCAAGTTCAAATGTGCAGGCGCGCGGAACAGCAGGAGACCCGGATGGGGAACCAGCTCCTAAAGCCCGCCGGAGGGAGGGAGAAGGCTCAGGGGAATCAGCGGGAGAAGAGGCTAGAAAGGGCGGAACCCCGGCGGGCAGGCGGACCCAGAGGAGGAAGGAGCAGCGGAGAAGGTGGAGCAAGGCTAGACTCTTAAATTGGTGTCAAGGGGGAGGAGACTCAGACGGAGCATCAGTGGTCTGACACTTGAGACGTGGGGCTGCGCGCTGCGGCTCTGGAAGTGAAACTGAACTTCAATAAAGGCTTTTATACTTAACAACGAAGCAGCGTTGGTCCTTTGTGAGCTGGGACCTAGGGTAGCCCTGACAGCGTCTATTGGGGAACACCAGGAACTGGGGGTTGGAGGGGGGTGTTCGAAGATACGCATGAGGAGGAGGGTAGTTTTGCTGGCTTCTCCCCTACCACCCCAGAGGAAAGAGAGATGGGTACAGTCGAGTCTCCTGAACGGGAGGGGGCCTTTGAGGAGGGGGTGGATGTCAGGGAGAGGCAAACGGCAAAAGAGCTAAGGGGAGAGACCAGCACTTATAGAGAGCCTAAAGAGATAATTAGTAGCCTGTCGTCCGACAGCGAAGAAGAGGCAGGGAGGGGGGAGGCTGAGCCCAGAACTAGTTATTCTTTGAACAGAGGAAATCAGAGGCGGGGTTTCCGCCGACTAGCCTGCTGGGGAAGAAAAAGTTAAAAAAAACCATACGAGGCATCTTAGCCGACAGGGTCAGACATGCTTTGAAGCTCTGGAAACTTTCTTTTGAACTTTGTAAATAAATCTAAAAGACAGCAACTGGCAGCGAGCCTGGAGTTTTATCTATGCCGGCTTTGGCAGCACTCACCTCTCACACATCCACATTGTGAAATAGCAATAATAATAACAGTAGTAGTAGTCATCATCATCATCATCATCCTGCTCTTTCTCTTAAAGGAGTTCAGGGCTGCAAACAACTACCCAAACTTTAAAAACAACTGGATATATTCACAGCTAAATAATATAAATGATCCAAGGAACATGATCTTTCAGCCACCTAGTGTCTGGATGGACAGGAATGTTCTTAAATTAAACCATAATATGGGTATCCACAGGGACATTTTCAACCAACTGTTTGTGCAAACATCGTGTTTCGATATGGAATAGGATTCCCCCTTCCCAGGATTTAATATAGCTAATATATTAAATCAAATATATTAAATTATATCATATCAATAGAGCCAAAGTAGTGTAGTGGTTAGAGACTCAGATTATGATCTGGGAGAGACAAGGGTTTGAATTCCCACTTGGCCTTGAAGCTCACTGGGTGCAGCGGCAGAGGAAGACTCTCAGCCACCTGGGGCATCCCTATGGGCGCCACATGCCCCATCCCGTCCCTATAGGGACAGCACAGGGCCCTCCTGGAGCGTGCCGTGGGGCCTCAGCCGCCCTACAGCAGCCGGCGGACAGCGCGGGGCCTGTGGGTGCCAAGATGCGTGGCTTGTGCGCGCTGCAGGCCCTGCAGTGAGTGCCGCCGGCCATTTTGTCACCCCCCGTCAGGGTGGCACCCGGGACACACCACAGCCCCTGCATCCCCCTTCCTATGCCCCTGACTGGGTGACCTTGGGGGCCAGCCACTCACCTTAAGCCTAACCTACCTCACAGGGTTTTGGGGAAGAAAAATGGGGAGGAAGAGAACTCTGTAATCCACCTTGAGCTCCTTGGATGGAAGATGAGATATAAATGCAATCCATCAATCAATCAACCCTCTGGACAGATTGCAAAACCATGTGTTTTGAATTAACTCCATCCACTTCTTCCCTGACAGAGGAAGAAAGTCTAATGTGTTCATTAAGTCATTCTCAACGCTGGTGCAATTTTCTAGCCTAGGGAAGCTGCCTGATCAGATGTGGATGATTCATCTCCATCTTTCTCCAGGCAGGCCAAAACATTTTAATTGAATTGGAATTCAATTGCCAGAGCTCCAGCTGCTACAAAAATAAATAAAAAATAAATTGGAAGGTAAAGTTGGCTTTGTGTTTGCCTGGTGGAATTGGCCAAAGATTTGTTTAAAAGAGCAGGATATTTTCTAGATAATGGCTTGGATCCAATTCTACTCTTACTTAGAGTAGACCCACCGAAGTTAACAAGCATGGCTCATGTATGCCATTAATTTCAATGGGTGTACTCTGTATAGGACTGAGTTGGCTACAACTTGACATCTTAAACCTGATATTTAATATTTATTGAGCTGGCTTGTAAAACATGATGACCTAGATAGAATAAATAACGTAAAATAATTTCAGGCTACAACTTGAAAGCTGCAGAGAATTGCAGTCAAACTGTTTTATTGTGTGTTGCTTTAACTGGACAGATGTGCAAACCGCCCTGGGACTTTTATTGATGAACAGGGTGGTTAAAACATCATGTAGATTAAAGCAAGGAAGCAAAGAAACAGGCAGGTGGTTTGGGCTGCCCATGAAAGAGTCTGGAGGCACAGCGTGAGCAATCACTGCTAAATATCCCTTGTTCCCTCCTTGTTTATTTGCCCCTCTCTCCCTCCTATTTCTGTCCTGCAAGGATGGAGAATTTGTGACTTCCAGAAGTTGTTGGACACCATACAGTATCCCATCATTCCCAGCCAGCTTGGCCACTGCTCTGCTGCCTCCCCTGTGCCAATTTTTATGTTGCACATTCCTCGGGGCAGGGACCTTTTCATTGTTACATAGTAAAAGCTATGGTTTGCCCAGTAGTGATGTATGGAAGTGAGAGCTGGACCATAAAGAAGGCTGATCGCCGAAGAATTGATGCTTTTGAATTATGGTGCTGGAGGAGACTCTTGAGAGTCCCATGGATGGCAAGAAGATCAAACTGATCCATTTTTAAGGAAATCAGTCCTGAGTGCTCACTGGAAGGAAAGATCGTGAAGCTGAGGCTCCAATACTTTGGCCACCTCATGAGAAGAGAAGACTCCCTGGAAAAGACCCTGATGTTGGGAAAGATGGAGGGCACAAGGAGAAGGGGACGACAGAGGACGAGATGGTTGGATAGTGTTCTTGAAGCTACCAGCATGAGTTTGACCAAACTGCAGGAGGCAGTGGAAGACAGAAGTGCCTGGCGTGCTCTGGTCCATGAGGTCACGAAGAGTCAGACACGACTAAACGACTAAACAACAAAAACAAAAAACAACAACCGTGCACACCAATGGTGCCTTGTATGCCTCTGAAATCGGGGGTGGCTAATGAAGATAGGGCCTTATTTGTGGTGGCACTGCAGTTGTGAAGCTCCCCCCTTTCACTACCTGTGCCAAGTGTCTGGTGACTTTTAGGAAGCAGGTGAAGGCTGCTTTATTGTCTGGCACGTCCAATGGTTCTAAAAACATTTCTAGTGGCTTTTAGCAATCTAACAAGTGAGGTCTGCAGCAAAATGTTATAGTGTGGAGTGCTCCAGTTTAGGGGGGCCAGTCAGCCATGCTGGATACTCTGTGATGCTTTATTCCATCCCCCCTGTCCTTGGTTTTCCATGCCTGCTTAACAGTGCCCAGTTCTCACTGGGCTATTTTTGTTTCATGCCCTAGCTAAGGGGTCTTAGCCCACCTCCCATTTTTTTATTGTACTTCTGCATAACTTGGTGTTTCACTGCAAGTCGTTTAAAGCCTGCTTTCTGAATGTGGCTGGTGACTTTATTCCTAGGAAAGGACTGGCACTCAGAAAATAAGTTCTCTGTTTGTATACAGGATGATTTTACATAAAAACCCAAGTTGTTTGTGGTAAAATGTCTGGACAAATTCACAGAAAACAGATTTCGGTTTAAAGCTGCTAGTCCATGGCAGCTTACATATTTATTTAGAGATTTGACGATTCACCACTTTTCAAGGCAAAATGTCTCTGCAAAACAGAGGGGGCCAGATGTGAGTGCAGGGGTCAGATCAGAAGCTCAGGCCCTTTGGGAGGCCCCCCCCCCAGCAGCCCTTCATTTGCCTCCTGGACAGGCTGGAATGTATCCTTGAAGTGTGACTCTTCCGCTTTCCTGCCTGTGGAGAGGAAAGAGCTGGGGGCAGGCACAGAAATCTCTGACTCCTCTTGCCCCTGGCCACGCCTACTTGGAAGAGACCCCCTGGCCCCTGGAGGGTGGCCTGTGGTGGGAACATGGCCCTCTGGGACTGAAGGTCATTTGGAAGAATCAGTGGAGGCTGCTCTGTATGGGCCAATGGGGCACTGCCCCATCAAGCTCCCTCTTCATTCCTCCAGACGACCTCCAGGCTGTCTACTCCCTCCTTATTCTGTCTTGCCATCCTAACAGCAGGGACAAGGGTAGAATTTCCCTTTCTGTCTGTCTCCCTGCCTTCTGCCATATCCGCCCTAAGAAGCAGCTCTGGGAAGAAGAAGCATTTCCAGGGATCTTGTGTTTTCCTATCCTTGCACAGTACTGGGGAAAGGCATCATCATCATCATCATCATCATCATCATCATCATCATTATTATACTGCCCTATACCTGGAGGTCTAAGGGTGGTTCACAGAAAAGTCAAGGCAGTTCCTGTTTTGCTTCTGAGCACTCAGAGGCTTTCAGCAGACCACTGTCAGAATGTTGGGCTAGCCAGCCTGTGATGAGGATTTATTTTATAAAATAAAGCCACGGTTTGATGGATAGTTAGATAGATTTTCTTTATTGAAAAATAAGTATAAAATTACAACTGTGCAAGGTAAAATAAGACATGAATAGTAATATAATAAAATAGCACCCATGTAAAAAACAAACAAAAAACATAAACATTACAAGATTGTTATTGTGCTTATCTTAAACCTAACTTAATACAGTGTTTATAAAAATGATTTCCAAATATTGTAAAATTTGTCCACAGCAAGTCTATGTTTGTACGCAACTTGTTCATGTGTTGCAAGTTTATACATATCTTTTTTCCATTCGTTGAAGAGAACCTCATTTTTATTCTTCCAGTTCATCAATACCTGTATTTTTGACATAGTAAGGGCACGGAGAGTCCATTCATATTGTCCCTTTGTATTGGATATATAATTCAAAAGTATATTTTGCTCTGCAAATTTAAGAGTTTTCTATACAGTCAGTCATTTCTATTCTCTGCCAAAAATTTACCAATGTAGGACATTGGAAGAACATATGTTTTAAATTCACCGCTTGACTGTAACCTTCCCAAAAAAACCCTCAAAGTGGTTTCCCTAAAATATATAGCAATAAAATTATCAATAAAAAAGAATTAATAATAATTTATGACTTTTGGGGGGAAAGTAGGCTAAGAATTTTCTAAGTTGCTAAACATGTGGGTAGGCTAGTCTATACAATGTTTTTTTCAGCAGACACCGAAAAGAGTGCAGGGAAGGCACCTCCTGATGTCAGTGAGCAGGGAGTTCCAAAGTGTAGGAGCTGCCACAATCAGGGATCTCTTTCCTACCAATGTAGAACAGATGATGATAAGTGGCGTCTGCAACAGGGCCAGTTCCGCAGATGGGAGCGTTGAATTGGCCTATATGGGGCATCACAATACTCCTCCCCAGCAGTAGTGCAGTATTATTATTATCATCCCTGATTGAGCTCAGTGCCGCTCGTCTTCTTCCTTGCTGACTTGGACATTTGGATGACATTCCACTCCCTTTCTTGTTAAGTACTGGCCTTGGCTGCTTCTCCAGGCCGATATAATTACACAGCAGGTTGCTTTTGCAAGAGTTAACCCACTTCTCTTTGTTACCTTGCGCCAGCCTTTTGAAATGGAGCCCCCTGAAGTGATAGCTCTGAAAAAGTGAGGTGTTTTGCACATTCCGGGATGAAGGCAGACGTGGCCCTGGCAGCTCTTATTTCCCTTTGTGCCGATTCAGACCAGGTGACATCACCGACCAGGTGCCTGCTCCCCCCTCCCCCTGTGCCACGTAATACAAGCCCAGGAAAGAGCCTCACTTTCGGATCACTTGGGGGGGGGGAGGGCTTAATAATTGATGCTCCAGTAGGCACAGAGAGGGCCTTGAAACCCAAACCAGTTTGGCCCAGCCCAGGTCTGCTGGTTCAGCTTCTTTCCTTTCTTATGGTTAGTTAGGGCTGGCAAATTAGAACATGTTTAGCTAGTCAGAATTAAACTAGTTTATTGGGGCATCCTGATTGTGTGTTTGGGGGTCTATAAGAGCACCTCTTGCACCCTTGGCACCGGAGAGGAACATAGGCAGGCACCTGCCTCATACTGAGTCAGACCACAGAGCTCAGTACTGACCACACTGACTGGCAGCAGTGGCTCTCCAGGATTTCAGATGGTAGACCTTTCTTCTATCAATAAAATAAAATAAAATAAAATAATTCACTTTCATGAGTGAAGTGCAGGGGCTCTTTTTTGGTCTTGCTTACCTAACTTTTAAGCTGACTGGGGGTGGTGATTATGTTTTTTTTAACCTTTTTTATTTAGTTCATAAAATTTATATACAACTTGATTGGAAAAACCCCCTCAAAGCAGTATTTGTGATTGCTCTTGCTTTCATTCTGTAAAGCATCTCACTGGCGCGCCGACTATTGCAGCCTTCCTGGCTTCTTGCACTTCAGTTCAAGACTCCTCCCATGGGGCCTTTTCAGCCCAGGAACTGCCGGCAGCCAGGGAGGCTGAAGAGAGATGGAGAAATGTTTGCAGCAAAGAAGCAAGCAACCCCCCACCCCTCCTTGGCTACTTTGCCAGGTGTAAAGGTAAAACCCTCAGACAGGCACCGTCTCTTTTGACAAGTAAGAGGCGACATGATAGAAGTATATAAATGGAGAAAGTAGGTGGAGAAAAGGTTTTCTCCGTCTCTCATAATACTCAGATTCATGGACACCCAATGAGGCTGAACGCTGGAAGATTCAGGACAAAGAAAGTGCAGTACTTTCCCCACCGACACACAGACAAACTATGCCACTTGCTCCTCCAGGAGGCATTGGATGGCTTTAAAATAGGATGGGAGGCTTTCATGGCGGAAGAGGCTGTTGGCGGGACAGGAGGGAGCTCTTGGGCTGGCATCCTGCTTGCGGGTTTCCCTGGTTGCGGGCACCTGGTTGGCCACTGTGAGAAGAGGATGCAGGACCGGATGGGCCCCTGGCCAATGTCGGAACCTGCGATCGGCCAAGCTCCTCCGGAATCGCCTCTGACATGATTAACGACCTGAGCCTTTGATAAGGCTCCAGGCACATTCCATTATGCAGAGAATCAAAGCAGCATGTGGAAGTGATGAGATTTATAGCTACATTGCAAAGAGTTTTATTTTCCTAACTACGCAGACAGAAAACACATCCTCTCTCTGTGAAAGCAGAGAGCAACTGAAACAAACAAAGGAACAGGAAACAGTAACATCACGTTCGTCTCCCGTCTCCCATGAGACATCCAACAGCCTGGAATGCCTCTGGAATGTAAACAGAGTCTTGTGACTCAAAGCACTGCACAGTGGCAAACAGAAACTAACATCCTCCCCCTTTCTGTGAACATCACTGGGCAGTGTGTTAGTACAATCTCAGTACAAACCCAATTTCTGTACATAGGTACAGTGTTGATCCTTCGAAACATCCTTGCACAATAAATCAGCATGAATTTCATTACCTGGCATGTAGGACACCATTACGAGTCCTTTCTGAACACATTCTCTAGCATGTTGCAGCTTCAATTGCAAGTGCTTCGTGCTTTGCTTACAACCTTCAGAAGTCAGCAAAGCCAAACATGCTTTGTTGTCCTGATAAACCTGGATTGGACACTTTACAGGAATTCTCATGACTTTAAACAATTGTAACAACCATTCACAATCCACAAGTGAATAAGACAGTGCATTCAGTTCAGCTTCACAAGAACTTAAGCTTACTGTTGTTTGCTTCTTGCACAACCAATCAAATAGACCCTGGTTGTACATATAGCAAACTCCAGACATGCTTTTCCTGTCTGTAGTGTCACTTCCAAAACTCGCATCAGCAAATATCTCAAGACCATCAGACTTCTGATTGTTAAATCTCTGTCTGTAATGCATAGTGCCTTTCAAATAGCGTTCTTAAGGAAATCAGCCCTGAGTGCTCACTGGAAGGACAGATCGTGAAGCTGAGGCTCCAATACTTTGGCCACCTCATGAGAAGAGAAGACTCCCTGGAAAAGACCCTGATGTTGGGAAAGATTGAGGGCACAAGAAGAAGGGGACGACAGAGGACAAGATGGTTAGACAGTGTTCTTGAAGCTACAAACATGAGTCTGACCAAACTGCGGGAGGCAGCGGAAGACAGGAGTGCCTGGCGTGCTCTGGTCCATGGGGTCACGAAGAGTCGGACACGACTAAACGACTAAACAACAACAATATTTTAGTACACCAGTCACAGAAAATTGCTGATGTGTTAACCAAACTAAGCCTGATGGATGCTAACCCTGTAGACACACCAATGACAACAGGTTATCAGGTAGATGATACTGAAGAAGCATTTTCTGACACTACACTGTACAGAAGAGTGCTAGGCAAACTAAACTTCATTGCCAGATGTTCAAGACCTGACATTGTATTTAGCACAAATTTGCTAAGCAGACAAGTCAACAATCCTATTAAGGATTGGAAAGCTCTGTGTGCAGCATCCAGAACAAAAAGAATGTTGCGTATCGATGCACCCAAGCTGTGAAGAACAACCGTTCCATAGCCTTGACTGGAGATCGTGTGGTCATCCACTTGGTGAATCGCACCTTCCTGCGGAGTAAAGGACACGAGCAGGTGTTTGTCTTTGCAGACGTGCTGGGTCGCTCCCGAGTCAACGATGAAGAAAGATCTAGACGTCTTCTGGACCTTTGGAGTGAAGCGTGAGACCATAGCCTTGTGTTGCGTTGTCCTGGACATTGGCCCTTTGCCTTTGCCTTTTCCACGCGTTGAGCTTTCTCTGCGCTGCTCTGTTGTCTTGGCCTTGGGATGTTTGTACTCCCTCTTCATGTGGCCAAGTCGTTCACACGAGTAGCATTTCACTGCCTTCAAAGCTTTGGCACCATCTAGTGGTTGCACTGCATTCTGGGATGACGTCTGTGAGGACTCCCCCTTGATGATACAGCTAGCACTATGCCAATCTGCTTCATTCAACACCACAGCAGTAATATGCGCTACCGTTAGCTGAGTAGTAGGCAAAACAGCAAGCTGGCTGGCAATCACTTCCCAGCTTGAACCCAAAGAATGTAGAACCATGAAGGAATACACAGCCTCTGGAAAGGTGATTCCACGCTGTTGCAGCTCATGCCTGAGATTCTGTATTTCCATGAGGTGAGCACGTACATCTGCTCCATCAACAAGTGCCATATCATGCAACCTGGCATAAAAGTACAAAGTAGCTCCCGCCTCTGTTCTTAAATGTGACTGTTGGAGACTGTCCCACATCTCTCTGGCTGAGGCCTTGCCACGCAAAAGACATAGCTCTTCAGGGGACACAATCAGCGTCAGAGTTCCCCTTGCTTTGGAATCCTTAGCCTCCCATGCTTCGGTAACTGGAGCTGGGGGGGGCGGGGCATCTGTTATCACATTAAATAGACCCTCTTTTCTTAGCAGAGCTTCTGCATACTGCACCCAGTCCTGATAATTCCTCTTTGTGAGCTTTGGAATTGCCATCGCATTTTGAAGGGCCTCCATTATTCTGGCATTAGCCTTCTGTGTCATTTTGAAGCAGGCTCTGTCTGTTTACAAGCAGCTGCATTCCAAAAGCACCCTTCTTGAGGCCTTTGCATGCCCCTGAGCTTCTGCCACAATTGGTCAGTGCTTTGGCTAGAAGTTCAAAGGGACTGGCAGGCTTCCCGGGGCAAGAGCACATACCTCTCATCAATCTTCTTGACATGCAGAGAAGATAAGCTGCATTCCGTTCTTCTGGGCCCATAACCAAAAATGTTGGAACCTGCGATTGGCCGAGCTCCTCCGGAATCGCCTCCGACGTGATTAACGACCTGAGCCTTTGATAAGGCTCCAGGCACATTCCCCATTACTCAGAGAATCAAAGCAGCATGCGGAAGTGATGAGATTTATGGCTACATTGCAAAGAGTTTTATTTTCCTAACTACGCAGACAGAAAACACATCCTCTCTCTGTGAAAGCAGAGAGCAACTGAAAAAAAAAAAAAGGAACAGGAAACCAGTAACGTCACATCCGTCTCCCGTCTCCCGTGAGACTTCCAACAGCCTGGAATGTCTCTGGAATGTAAACAGAGTCTTGTGACTCAAAGCACTGCACAGTGGCAAACAGAAACTAACAGCCAGATCCAGCAGATGCTCTGCTCATGTTCTTAGAGTCTTGTCTTTTTGGCAACTACTGAATAAGTTCTTCTTCTAAATAGAGAGCTTTATCCCTGCTGTTTTTATTTAATTATTATTTCTTATTCATTTTATTTCTATACCACTTTATATTTTTAACATTAATACCTCAAAGTAGTTTGCAATCAACATTAAAACATCAAATTTTTAGAATTAAACATTACAGAAGAAGATCAAACATGAAATATAAACTCAAAGCAACATAATTAACAAAAAAGTAAAATATTGTAAAATCATAGAATCATAGAATTATAGAGATTGAAGAGACCCCCAAGGGTCCTCTCAGCCAGAAAGCATCCCTGGCAGATGGCCACCCAACCTCTGCTTAAAAACCTCCAAGGAAGGAGAGTCCACAACCTCCCGAAGGAGACCATTCCATTGCTGAACAGCAATTACTGTCAGAAAGTTCTTCCTGATGTTTAGTCGAAATCTACTGTCTTGTTTGACTCCTGCCCTTCAGAGCTGGAAAAAGCTTGCTCCATTATCTTTTTTATCTTAAAGATTTCAAAACAAGACATTTTATGCAGCAAACTTTTTTTATTATCTTAAAGTTTTCAAAATAAGACATTACTAAAGGAGGTCAAATGTAGAATACACATTTAAAACAGCATAGTTAGCAAGAGAATAAAGCATTTTCTTAAACACAGAACATAATTGTGCTGTTGTTTCTCTATATGTAATTGTTTTCTAATTGTTCTTACAGATTCCATTGTTTTAAATGTTTTCTATATGCCAGCTGTTTTTGGATGCCACACAGGAAGCGATTCATAAATGAAATTATCACCACCACCCTCTCAAATCAATCAATACTTTTCTTACCACCTTCCCAATGAAAACACCATGTTTCCTTTCTCTTTTTGTCTCATTTGCAGGATTGCACTTTCTTCACACGAAAGGAAATCCTTCGGTAAGCAGATCACACTTCCTTCTGCTCTGCTAATTTGTGCTGGGGCTGGTGGTGGTGCTCACATCATTCCCAGTGGAAGGAATTCAGGAAGTTCAGATTCCTTTTTAGAAGAAAGGGTTTGTGTACTGAGATGTAATGCTTGGTGATATAGAAACCACCCAAGTGAAGCAAGATAAAATAAAGGACTTCTTCATGCAGTCCAGTTAAACTATGGAACTCCCTGCCACAGGAGGCAGCGATGGCCACCAACCTGGATGGCTTTAAAGAGGATTGCACCAATTCATGACGGAGGAGAGGGCTATGGATGTCTGCTAGCCAGGATGGCCATGCTCTGCCTCTGCAGCGATGCCTTTGAATACCAGTTGCGAGAAAATGCAGGGAGAGGGCTTTTGTGCTTGCCAGTTTCCCACAGACATCTGCCACTGTGAGAACGGGATGCTGGGTTAGATGGGTCCTAGGCCTGATCTAGCAGGCTGTTTGCATGTTCTTGCGTTCTTATCGGTTTGGTTTAAGAGGGAGAAGATGATCCCAGTGAGGGCCTGGCACCATCTAGCGGCCACCGCCTTGGTCTGCCTGATCTGGACCATTGTTGTCTCTGCTGAGGACTCATCTGCACAGGCCTTTGCTGGGGGCCCTCAAGGCACAAGTCCATCCAGGCTTCCCAGGCCCAGCTCCGAGCGCTTTGTTTTGTCCTGGTGCTTTCCCTTGGAAAACCTGTGTTTTGCTGCTGAATTGGAGCAAGCAGCAATTCTCAGAACCTGATAGCTGGTTGCTCCAATTCAGCGGTAAAATGTGGGTTTTTCTGGGGAAAGTGCTGGGACAAACAAACACCCTGCTTGGAGACGGACCTGGAAAGCCTGGGCGTGTGCCCAGAAACACGGAGCAAAGCTAAGAGTGGATGAGGCCCAGCTAGCTGTGCCCTTTCCAGGGCTCTGGCAGAGGTCTTTCCTATCACCTCCTGCCTTATCTATTGTGGAGATTCCAGGGATCTATGAAGCAGGGCCCATACAAACCACACTTTCTACAACGGAGTGATTGTCCTGCTTCCAGGCACTGTCTGGCTTTCCTACCATTTAGCCCAGTGTTGTCTACTCTGGCTGTCAGCTGCTGTCCAAGAACTCAGGCCAGGGTTGCTCCTGCCCTCCTAGCTGAGAGCCTCCTGAGATGCCGATCAATGAACACGCTCAGATGATGATGACCCAGACAAGGAGTCTCTGCTCCCTTTTACAGATGTTTCCCATACCAGAAGAAATGTCATGTCTTCCTGCTTTCAGGCTGGTCTCATCACAAATGTTTTCAGCAGACACTGAAAAAAGTACAGTGAAGGCACTTGCCTGATTTCAATGGGCAGGGAGTTCCACAGAGTAGGTGCTGCCACACCCAGAGATCAATTTCTTGCAGGTGCAGAAGGGTTTTATGTGGCACTTACAGCAGTGCCAGCTAGTGTAGACCCTCCCTAGAATTATATGTATTCATTTCAGCAAAAACAGGTGTCACTTCTGTGTTCAGTGTACCTAAAAGGTAAAATAAAAATGAATGATAATTCTCTGTCCAGCCAAGGCTGCAGGACTTTCAGTTCCCACAAAGAACATAATAGTCTGAGGAGAAGAGAATGTGTCAGGCAGGCACTGGAGGGTGGAATAAGGGAACTGTGCTAATGGGTACAGTCTCCGTTGGTTTATTGATGCCCTGCCTGGCTGACCCTTCCTCACAAATATTTCCCCTTAGGAACAGCCAACATTTTCTGTCTGCTAGGTATGCTGTATCTTTGCATGGCTCAGCCAAACCCCCCATCCTTCCCAAACTGGTGTTCTGTTGAAACCGGACCTCTTGTTTCTCCAAGGTTTTCTTTGCCTCCAAAAGATGCTTCCATTCCCCTGCCAAGTCTCTTTGAAAGAGTGCTAGAATTTCATTCTTTGTTTGGCAGGTGTGAGATTAACCTAATTCATCATTTTAAAGAGGCTGTGTGTGGTGCGTGTATGCTTTTATTTCTCTGCCCTGCTTTTGAATGCCAGTTGCTGGAAACCATGGGGGGGGGAGTATTCTCACACTGGGATGGGTTCTTGCTTGCGAGTTTCCTACAGGCATCTGGGTAGTCACTTTGAGAACAGGAGGTTGGAGTAGATGGGCTATTGGCCTGATCCAGCAGAGCTCTTAATGCTCTTCTGAACCTCTGGCTTTTGTGTGGCTGGCATGCAGCAGCCTGTGCAAAGGTGAGAGTTGCACCCATTGCTCTGTCTGCTTTTGCCTCTGGCCCCTGAAAACTTTCCCATGTGGAAATGTGGCCCTTGGACTGAAGGAGGTTCTGCACCCTGAACAACTTCTCTCTTTCATGGCTGCTCATCATCTACTGGTATTCAAAATCTTGAGATTAACTGCAGCCGTGATGAGTAGCCAGGGGTGGACTTTCATTCCAAGATGACAACTCCCCACCTTGCCCTTTCCCAAAGGACCTAGGGTCAGGCTCCATGGCCCAGTTCCACCTTCTCCTTCCTGTAAAAATGTTCAAGAGAGTGGAATAATTAAATCTGGGAGCCTCTCCCGGCTAATGGATTTTTGCCTGTCTCCTTCTTCTTTCAATGATAATTTGAAGAAAACCTTTAATGAGGGAATATGATTGATGCTTGTCCACAGCAAGAAAGAAAGAAAGAAAGAAAGAAAGAAAGAAAGAAAGAAATGTGCTCCAAGATCCCATTAGTAACTGGCAATAGATGGAGATAAAAAGCAGGCTTTTCAGGGTAGCTCAGCAGGCATCCCAGTTGGAGCATGGATCTCTGAAAGTGTATGGGGCACAACATCCATGGGAGCACATAGCACCTCGGGACTTGGCCTCTGAGAGATGCAACACCCTCCCGCCTATGGATTCACAGAGGGGGCCATGTTGCTTTCCACTGAGCCAGCTAATTGGTTCTGGGTCTGTCTGTCACAACATGAAATTACTCCTAAGGAGAATTGCTTCAGCTTTGGATTTTTTGGAAGGCCACAGGCAGAGGCGTAGGAAGGTCAGGTGGTACCTGGTGCAGAAAATTTCTTGTCACCCCCCTACCCATTGATTTTTTAAAAAAATTTTGCCTTCAAAAATGGTTTTACGTTATTTCATATTTTCTTACAAAGGAATATGGATTCTGCGCCTCTGATAACAAGTAGCCGACTGTGGACAGATACTTAAATCTACAGGATGGATTGTGTTTAGGCTTTACACAGAGAGGAACCCCACATGGGTTTCCTCGCATGTAACGTAACAGGCAGGGAGCCAGCGCAGATAGAAAGACCTTGGGGGAGGGGAGGACAAAAGAGTGCCAAAGTCAGCCCATTTGATCCTCTTTGGGGTGGGGGCGCTAGGGCTCTGGGACCACCCTCCCCAAAAGATTTACTTGTCTTCAATGTATTGTTACCACTGTTATTCTATAGTTCAGATCCTTTTTAAATTAAAAACTTTCTCTAAAATTAAAACAGCAGAAGTAATCAGTAGCATAGATATCAAAGGAAAGGCAAGAGAATAGTCCCTAATAGATACAAGGGAGACACAGATACACCAGCACACAAAAGTAAATAAAATCCAGCCTTGGGGAGAGGGGTGGGAATGTACAGTTTGCTGTACTTAGCCTTGAGATGGGAGACTGAAAGGGCTTATGAAATAAAAAATAAAAGTCTTGTGTCTAGGAATATTTTTCTGCAAAAGCATCAGACTGGTTGTCAAAAGTGTGAACTTCATTAATAGACCCTAATTGGTCAATTAGCCACAGAATAGCTTTGCTGCTTTTTCTCATCTTCTTTTAATTACACAACTGCTTTTTTTGGGGGGGGGGTCCTAGCTTCACGCAGGGGAGGCTGGGGGCAAAGGGGAGGCCGGCCTGCCGAGCACCCAGGGTGGCGCTGAGCTGCTCCTCCTGGCGCCACACGCGGGCAAAACGGGGCGGCAGCGCTGCCATTGTCCCACACGCTCTACTTTTGGGGGCAGCAAAGGTTTTTCGGAGGGGGGGGTTGGGCCCGAAGGGGGTGCGCAGGACAGGCAGCGGCCTTGGCAGGCCTCCTCGGCAGCCCGGAAAGTCGGCCTAGGGGAAGAAAAGGAGGCCGAGTAGACTAGCCCTTGCCTTACCTTCGCCCCGCCCCCAATCCAGCTGGCCAATCGGCTGTGTGCAGGGGGCGGGGCGAAGGCAAGGCAAGGCCTAGTCTACTTGGCGGAGTCTCATTTTCTTCACATAGGCCGACTTTCCAGGACCCGGGAAGCCCAGCAGAGGGTGGGGCAGTAGGACGGGTCATAAAAAACTTTTTTTTAAAAAAATGCCTGCTCCAAAGGTCTTATTTTACTAAACTAGGGATTATATAGCTATATAATTTCTTGCAGATCAGTTAATATCTTACCCTGCTCCACTGAATGAAAATTTCAGCCTTCATGACATAAGGAAACAACCAAGTAAACAGCTATTTTCGTGGAGGAGGGTCGAAATATTAACTGATATGCATGGAATTTCACATATAGCTATATAATCCCTAGTGTACTAAGATAAGACCTTTGGAGCAGGGACTTTTTTTAAAAAAAAGTTTTTTATGAACCACCCTAGTAGGGCAGTAATTGTTCCTTGATCATTTGTCACCCTCTCCATGATGGCACCCGGGGCGCCCCCCGCCCCCTTCCTACGCCCCTGGACACAGGTAAATTTTATGACATCAGATATTGTCTGGCCATAGCCTTTCCCCCATTTCTGTGTTATTTATGGTTTTTGGTGTCCCAGGGATATCTTGAGAAGAGCCAAGCTTGATTGCTGTCCATCACAGGAGTTTCCGAGGAAGCTCTGAAGGGACCTCCAGGCTGGGGGGGGGAGGGGTCTCCTCACCAGCCAGAGGCTTCTTGGGGCTCCCCTCCTGCCCCTCTAGCCTAGTATTTCTCTACACTGACTGGCAGCAGCTCTCCAAGGATTCTGGTAGGAGTCCCTCTGCACCCTGCACGGAGGGGTGGAGGCTGAACCCGGGACCTTCTGCTTGCAAGGCAGATGCTCTACCACTGAGCCCTGGGGAAGGCTGGTCTGATCCAGCTGGCACCCAGTCTCTGGCAAACCTCCCTTCCCAGCCCTGAGACCCAGTTCTTTAACTGGAGATGCCAGACATTCAGCTTGAGACCCTTTTGTATGCAAAGTGGGCACAGTTAACTTGAGTTGCTGTGGTGTCCAAAGCTTCAGCCCATAATTTTTATTTTTATTTTTAAAAATAAAACCCACAAGCCATCATTTCTCTCCATCACATGTCTCCCCCCCCCCCATAATGCCTACTCATTTCCCAGCCCATCTGTTTTTTTTAAAAAAATTCTCCCTTTAGGCTTCAGGACAAGAAACCCAATTCAGCAAATCCAGGTGCCCAGGAATGCGCTTTTGCTCTCCTGCAGAAGCATCACAAATGAAAATGGAATGTTCAGTCAGCTGGCAAATTGCTGACTGAACATGGCCCACCCATCCATTGGCTGAATGTGATATTTATCCTGGATAGCTGCCCAGTTTCTGTGTCTCCACCTCACCTGGCCCCTTCTCCCCTCACATTCAAAGCTGCTCGTCTGGACAGAGCAGGGATTGGATAGGTCTGAGTGGAATCCCTCAGCTCCACCTCATCATTGCTCCGAGTTCCTGGCATCCCTTTGCTTCTGCTCCAGTTGAATCCCAGAAGGACTTTGGGATTTCAGAAAGTCAAAAGGATTCTTCTCATGTGTCCTAAATTTGTGGGGTGGGAAGAGAAAAATCTTACAAACTAATATGCAGAGAAAATTGAAATCCATCACTTCTGAGTTTTAAAAAAATGTGTAAATAAAATTTCTTATCAGAACCATTATCCCACTTTTAGAAGGTAGCAAATTCTTCTGAAGCAGCTTACAAGTAAAAAAAAAAAAATCAGTAATAACCTTACAATATCAGGATACTTCCCACAGTGGTGGTGTTCTTGTTTTTTAAATTTTTATTTTTTTATTTATATTGTTACATCATTACAATTTTAATATAACCTTGCAATCTTTTAAAAAAATGAACATTGACTTCCCTTCCTCCTTTCCGTGGGTTCTAATATCTTTTACTACTGCATATGATTATTACTCCGTATTGTCTCGTTTCTCATTTCATTTCTGCATATTTTGTACTGCTGAATTTATTCTAAACCTGCTAACGTTTTTACCTGTTTACAGTAGTTCTTCATATATTCTACAAACATTTTTCTAATCCTCTTTAAATCCTCTTTTATCTTGCTCTCTTATTCTGCTGGTTAGACTCACCAACTCATCGTTTTCAGCATTCCTCTCTCATTGGGACTGCTCCCTCCCTCTACTTTTGGGCATATACAATTCGAGTTGCAGTTGTTGCATAGTGAAATAAATTCTTATACAGTAGTTCTTAGGAACATCTGACTCAATTATTCCTAAGAGAAACGCCTCTGGTCTTTTTGGGAATGAACTTTTAAACATTTTTTATCACATTATAAATAATCTCACCAGATTCTTTAGCTGCTCTGCATGACCACCACATATGATAAATGTCCCCTCTGTTTCTTGGCACAGTGTGGCTGTTCAGCAGTATTGGGTGGGAGAAAGAGGGCCTCAGGCACATTTTAGGAATGTAAGACTATATGTTCTCATTGAAAATGAGAAAATCCCATCACCAGTGAGGAAAACAGATGCAGAAAATGCATCGAGCACTGCAAAATGTATGCTGGAGCAGTTTTCTACTAAATCTCATAAACACTGTTTGGTTCACGTCTCAGGGTTTGATGTTTCCTTTTTTGGTGGGGGTGCATCAGGGGGAAGGAAAGGATCCTCCTCAAATCCGAGGCTCTGGAAATGGTGAGATATGTACCCCGCCCCTGTCCATGCACATTCCTGGTTTGCAATCTCTTCTGCAGGCCAGAATCGACTGGCATTGTTGTGGAGGAGACATAATGAGATGCTCAGAATCTCTCATGGCCTAATGGCCACTCAAGCCTTCCTAATCAATGAGCTATTACCAGCTTTTATCTTCCATTCCCAGCAGTTTGCTTCCTGGGAAGTTCTTGTCAGAAAGGTGACAGAGGTCTGCACAGCCGGCTAGAGTTGGCCTTACAGCCTAGCAAAGAGGGCACTGCCCTGCCAACTGCAGCCATCCCCCCACCTGCCTGACTTGTTTCTTACAACCCGTCAGGTGCTGGCTTCACCTGCATTGGCTCTGGCGCCACCTGCTGTTGGTCTCCCTGCCTTTCACCCTACCAGTCCCAATATGCACCAGCTGAGATGAGCAGGCCCTGGGTCCACCTCCTGGTTCCCTGGCAACCAGTGAGAGCTGGAAAGACTAGCAACCAATCAAGAGGCAGAATGGAACTTAAGTTAGCTACTGACAGTGGGATAGGGACTTCCTGTCTGGGTAGGCAGAGGGATCATCTTTTCTCTCTCTCTCTCTCTCTCTCTCTCTCTCTAACACTGTATTTTTCGCTGACCATGAGATGCACCTAGTTTTTAGAGGAGGAAGACAAGAAAAAAAATATTCTGAATGAAACAGTAGATGTATGATTTTTGTGGTTCATGCTGTGGCCATGTGATCTGATGGTGAATTTGGGGTGACCTAATGCAAAAATCCTGAGGATCCATGGGTTTTTACCTCCCCCCTCCCAGGCAGCCTCCGGTAGCATCCCTTATCTCTCTTCTGATCCCACCGATTAGCTGTTTCCTTTCAACCTTCCCTTCCCTCTTGTTTGCCTTAGGGTCTTTTCCATAGCTGGAGCAGTTTTTTGCCCCCCCATTTCTTCTAATTTCTCTCCTTATTGCTTTAGTCTTCCTGTTTCCCCACTTTGCACGTTTGCTGTCCTTACCTTCCCCCTCCCAGGCAGACTCCTTTATCTCTAGCGTCCCTTATCTCTCTCCCCGATCGGCAAACGATCAGCAGCTTTGTTTCGACATCCACTTCCCTCTTTCAAAAAAAGAAGAAGAAGAAGAAAAAAGCACGATCTGCTTTTTGCCCCTGGGCAATTCGGCTCCAGGGACCACACATTCGCTCCATAAGACGCACAGACATTTTCCCTTACTTTTTAGGAAGAAAAAAGTGCGTCTTATGGAGCGAAAAATACGGTACTTTATCGAAACAATACTTTAAAAACAAACGAACAATAAAAACAAAACAAAACAATGCAGTAACAATACCAAAAAATCACATGTTCCTTTGATTTCCGTTCATTCCACAATGTTTTCTAGGCTTCATTTTCGATTTCACACTTTGTATTATCATTTCTTAATTTTAATTATCACTTTATTTATTAGTGTTCCATATTGTCCTGCAAGGTTCAGTCTAGACTCATCAAAGCGTTTACATTTTTACAATGTATCTGTAAATATTCTTTAAAGACATTCCATTCTTTATTTAATCTTTGTTTTGAATCATCTCTTAAACTTCCTGTCATTTTGGCTAGTTCTATATATTCTATCATCTTCACCTGCCAGTCTAATTTGGTGGGTATCACTTCTCCTTTCTAATTTTTTGCTATTGAAATTCTAGCTGCCGTTGTTGCATACATGAAAATTCTTCTAATTTTTTGGGGGATCTCATTATACATGATTCCCAACAGGAAGGTTTCTGGGGGTTTTTTTGAATGAACATTTAAAGATTTTTTTAAAGTTCATTATATATAATGTCCCAGAATTCTCTAACTTTCACACAGTTCCACCACATATGTAGCATTGTACCTTCTGACTTCTTAAACCTCCAGCAAACATTCAATTTTTTTAATACATTTTGGCTAATTTGGCTGGAGTCAGGTACCATCGGTAAAACATTTTCATCAGATTTTCTTTCAGATTATAACATGCAGTGAATTTTATGTCTACCTTCCAGAGTCTTTCCCACACATCCATTTGGATATTATAGCCAAAATCCTGGACCAATCGAACCATAACTGATTTTACCTTCTCCTTCTTGACTTTCCAATCAAGGAGGAGTTTATACATCTTGGATAATAGTTTTTATTTCAATTGGATTAAATCTTTCTCTTATCTTGATAACTCTGCTGCAAAACCCCTTTGTTTGTCTTTTCTAAATATTTCATTACGTTGAGAATATTGGAGCCAATCAGTTAGTTGTGTTCGGATCTCCTCAAATTTCTTTAGGCTTTATTTATTAATTTTTTCTTCCAGCAAGGTTTTATAAGTTGCCCAGTTCTTTTTCATATTTTTTTTCCTAACTGCAAAAGTTTTATAGGGGAAAGCTACCAAGGGGATTTTCAGTTCGAGTAAATCTTTATATTTAGTCCATACTTTGTAAAGGGGTTTTCTCATCATATGATTCAAGAAACCCTTGTGGACTTTTACCTTGTCATAAGCCAAGTATGTGTGCCAACCATAATGGCTGTCAAACCCCTCTATGTCCAACAAGTCTGTGTTTTGCAGTACTACCCATTCACGGATCCAAGATAGGCATGCTGCATTGTGATACAATTTGTGATCAGGCAAGGAAAAAACCCCTCTCTCCTTAACATCAATTAATAGTTCATGCTTAATCCTAGGTCTTTTCCCTTGCCATGTGAATTTTGAAATGTCTCTTTGCCAGTCCTTAAAGCAGCGCATTCCCCCTAACACCGGAATAGTCTGGAAGGAAAAAAATCATTTTCGGAAGGACATTCATCTTAATTGTGGAGATTCTTCCCCAAAAAGAAAGATGTAGTCCACCCCAAATTTCCAAATTTATTTTTAGCTCAGTCCAAGTTTTTACAGAATTATCCTGATATAGGTTGATATTCTTTGCCATTAGCCAAATCCCTAAGTACTTGACTTTCTTCTTCACCTGTAATCCAGTAATTTTTTGAAATTCGTTCTTTTCCTCCGGCCCTATATTTTTAACTAACTTTTTTTTTTTTACAGTTAATTTTAAAACCGGCCACCTGTCCAAATTCTTTTATCACCTCAATCACTTTTGGTAAACTTTCTTTGGGGTTTTCCATAGTAATGATAAGGTCATCGGCGTAAGCTCTCAATTTATAAGATTTTTTCCCTAATACTATACCTCTTATAACTTAATCATTCCTTATTTTCCTATTCAGAATTTCCAACACCAAGATAAATAGTAATAGGGACAGGGGACACCCTTGTCTGGTTGAGGGGTCATCTGCACTCAGGGCTCCTCCACACTTCCCTTTGTCCCATTCCTTTTCCACAGTTTAGTGTGGAATTAGAACAAACCACAATTGGGGTATCTGCAGATTGCCAGAAATTTATTTGCCAATAACAACGAAAGGCTAGACTTGAAAGTTTCTCTTTAAAGAATGTGTCCCAAATTGTTCCTGACCTAATTAGGAATTCAAATTATGGAAATGGGGAAAGGAAGGTGTACTGTTTCAAGACTCCTGCCTATCCTCTTGCAGGTTCTAAACCATGGTCTGAAATTGTCTCATGGTCTATTAAACAGTAATTCCCCCCCCAAAGCAGCAACCCCCCTAGAGATATGTGGTGCCATTAATCAGCAACTTATTTCTGATTTGGTTGCAAGAAAAGTGAGCATCTCTTGGAAGAATAAGCAGTGCTATTAGTACATTTTCCTAGCGGGGACTTCTTGAGGATGCATTGCTAGCGTTGCTCTAGTTCAACAATCAGACCTTCCGCAGAGATGATCAGTATAACATGCAACCTGGTCTTGGGCTAAGCTGAAATTGCTTTGAGAGGAAGACTCAGCAGCTCAATCCCCAGCCTATTTTGTTTGCAATAAAAGAGGGCTTTAGAGCAGCATGTCTGCCTGAGTCTGTCTGCACTGTGGAATGGAAACAGTTCCTTACAGCCTCTTCTGTGTGTTGTTCTGTTTGTGTCTGTGTGCTTGTTTACAGGTTGCACGGCCGCTACCACGAACTGGCACCAAACATGGTACCTATGGACTATACGAAGAATCCAGATGTTAAACTACCTATGCAGCTTATAGTGAACATGCCAGAGCTAAAGGTATTACTTTTCATGTCTCCATTCTGCCATTCTTCTGCAGCCCAACCCCATAAAATCTTTGACGGGGGGGGACTGACTTTGGCTATAAGGCTGCGTACACACCATACATTTAAAGCAGATTTGAAACAGATTCTTTCTCTCAAAAAATTCCAGGCACTGCAGTTTTCACCTTCACAGAATTACAACCCCCAGCAAACCTTAACAAACTGGTTCCCAACTTTTTGAGGGGGGAAATGTGCTGTGCCTCCTCCTCACCGCACTATCTCCATTCCTCCATTCTTCCTGGGAGTCACCAATGGGGAGAGGGCTGTTGTCCTCAGGTCCTGTTTGTAGGCTTCTCAGGGCCACCTGCTGACAACTGTGAAAACTGCATGAGAGACTAGACAGGCCTTTGACCTGACTCAAGAGCCAGGCACTTCTTGTGAGCTTCGTTTCTTTGCTTAGGTCGGTTCCTCACTTCCATGTAAATTCAGCTTCTTTCTTTTTAAAAATGTTTTCATATTTGGCTATATGGGTATACCACCTGTCTCCCTTCTTCCATAGATTCCCAGGGCAATCCCCGACTTCATCCAGAGTCTATTCTCGAGCCATTGCAGTTTGGTTGCTCTGACCTGCTCACAACCTTGAGGATTACTTTACATCATATCCATGGCCTTGTAACTTCATATATGCACAGGGTGATCGACCACTCAAGACATTATATACAGGAGTCTAAATTCTTGGGTTGAGTCAACAGATGAGTTAATTTTAACGCTTCACATTTTGAAGGAAGCTTTGGGATGATCAGTTGCCATATGATATATTTCTATGCTCAGTATGGAACAAAGGAAGATGGAGGGGAGAAAAAGGTACCAATTCATCAGATTGCAAAATGGGAGATCACAACATACAATATGGAGCCTAGACACTGAGGTCCACCTCCAAGGATCTTCTGGCGGTTCCCTCACTGCAAGAAGTGAGGTTGCAGGGAAGCAGGCAGAGGGCCTTCTTGGTAGTGGCGCCCACCCTGTGGAACAGCCTCCTGTGGAAGGGCAACCCAGTCAGATGGATGGGCTACAAATTACTATTATTATTATTATTATTAGTATTATTTTTGTTATGCAAGGTGGTGGTCACCTGCTTAAGCCAGCATGTCATGGAGGTGCTGCTTGTATGAACCTGTGCCTTCACATGGAAGGTGGACTCAGGGTTTCCATGGTTTATTGCAGGCTGAAGAAGAGTGGCCTAACTCCTGGCATGATGAATGGCATGGTGCCTGCCACGTGTCCATCCCCATTTGGAAGACAGTGTTTACTTGTATTTCTCAGTATGTCTAGATGAGTCTTCCTGGCTCAGGAACTCAGCCAGTGGCTGGTTGCAGCCAGTTGAGGGTTTTCAGCAGGAGTTCAAGTTCAGGGTCGCACCTTGAAGTGGAGCTCAGGTTGGCAACTCACACAAGCAGACATGAGTGTTGCTTCCCCCATCCCACTCCATCAGCTCCTCAGAATCCATGGCATCACCCTCTGAAGGGGAGGAATTTGGCCCAGGAGAGCAGGATGCAGGTGTTCCTGACTGTATGATCCAGACCTCTTGAGTAGCCACTGCATGCATTGGAGCACCCCAATATTCTCCAACTCTTTCAACTTTTTTGGGGGGAGGGAATTCCCCCAAATGAATGAAATTGTGGGCATTTTTTCTCTGAACTTCAATTAAAATTAGGTAGGGTCACCTGCGGGCCAGATAACATTCGTTGGCAGACCGCATGGGGGGCCCTGGTATAAGAGTGCAGCCCTGCGGTACGATTTAGGTTCATTACCTGCTTCTGAGTGTCCTTAATTCATCACTTTTCAAACTGCCATCACCGTAACTGGATCCTGTGGCAATATACTCAGTTGTAAGAGAAACCAGTTGGTGGTAATGCAGGGGCGTGGAAAGGAGAGAGAGGCTGCTGAAGTCCTGGTTTGCCCAGGATGTTATGTCTGGGTGCAGATAATAACTCTTCAGACGGCGGCTGCTCACGTTCCAACCTGGGCATGGGGGGAGACGGCAAATGGCTCTGCTCTGCTTTTTGCAATGGAAAGGCATGTCTTACTGTTTCGTCCCAGCCTGGCCCATCCTCCCGGTGGACTGGCAGGGAACTTGTGTACAGGGACTGCAAGAAAAGAAATGTGCCTTGTGTGGCCACATTGGCATCACTTTAGAGGAAGCAGTATGGAACATTCTTGGCATGTGCAAGGCATCTCCAGGTAGGGGCAGGGAAATATCCTTCCTAAAACCCAAAAGAGCTGCTCCCGGTCAGTGTAAACAGTGTTGAAGGAGATGGACCAATGGCCTGACTTTGTATAAGGGAGCTTCCTGTGTTGCTGGGACTGGCGGACTGAGTAGATGAGACCAAGAGTGGGTCCAACGGTCAAGAAGGCAGTTTCTGCCCGTGCTGTGGAGGGAAGTGAGGGGCAGATGGGGCTCATCCACCTGGGAAGGGAGCCCATCTAGGAGAAGGAGAGAGAGAGCACAGACTTTGCAGGCCAAAGGTCTCCAGTTGAATTCCTAACTTCTCCAGGTAGGACTAGGAGATTTCTTCCTGAAACCTTGGAAAACGGTGGCCATCAGCGCAGACGGGACTGAGAGTGATGTGCAAACTATCTGAGTCAGCAGAAGGCAGCTTCCCATGATACACTGCTTTTCCAACTTGGGCTGGGATGTAAGCTTTGGCGAGACAGGCTTCACAAAATCCCGGCTCCCCGCTGCCCTCCCTGCCTGCTTTCTCTAGCCCTCTGAACAAACTCCTTCCCAGCCCCTCTACTTGCCAAAACACTGTTTCCCTTCCTGACGTCCTGGGTGGTAGTAAGAGTAGGGATGGAGTTGCCTGGGGAGAATGAAGTCTGTCCCTACCCTGCTGTGCTGAAAAGTACATCTCCCATGAACCACTGGGCTTTCACCCGGGGCACCTGTGCCACTAGCAGGCTGCTCCTGGTCCTACCACTTGGGAAGTCTTGAAGGGGAAGCCCTGGGACATGGGTAGTAACCTCAAGCCCCCAGCCTGGAAAAGCTTATCCATTCTTGTAGCTCTACTTTCACGCTTCTTTTCCACCGGTTAACTTAGAGGCTCCAGCCATCTGACATTTGCAGCTTTACCTGTGCAACTAGTCAGTCAGTCAGTCAGTCAGTTTTATTGCACATAGCCAAAGGATACTGCAATGTACACAGAATCATTCAACAGTTAAAAGGAAATATGCTGAATTAATACAAAAAACTTAAAACATTAATATTATCAAAACATTACCTACTCTAAACAGAGCTATAGAAGTACCTTAATATACAGGTTAAGACTTTGAACAAATTTATAGGCTAAAATCACCACATGTCCACTAATATATTAAAAATAATGTTAATTAATACAGTATGCAATTATATTCGGAGTTTGGTGATAAAGATAGAATATATCTTTATGTAAAGGGACCCCTGACTATTAGGTCCAGTCATGGCCGACTCTGGGGTTGCGGCGCTTATCTCGCTTTACTGGCCGAGGGAGCCGGCGTACAGCTTCCGGGTCATGTGGCCAGCATGACTAAGCCGCTTCTAGCGAACCAGAGCAGTGCACGGAAACGCCGTGTACCTTCCCGCCGGAGTTGTACCTATTTATCTACTTGCACTTTGACGTGCTTTTGAACTGCTAGGTTGGCAGGAGCTGGGGCTGAGAAAACGGGAGCTCACCCCATCGCGGGGATTCGAACCGCTGACCTTCTGATCGGCAAGTCCTAGGCTCTGTGGTTTAACCCACAGCATGACCCGCGTCCCTTTAGCTTGTAGGGTCAAATAAATTGTAGGTAGGGTCAAATAAATTCATCTCCTTTACAGTTGGTGGCTATCTTGACTATATAATTTGCTCTAATTTTCCTAGTGACGATTGCAAAGAGTGCTACAGGCCAGGTCACATACTTATCTATGTCTGCGAGCAGATATAAAATCATGTCAGAGGGGTTCTGGCCAGGGGAGCTTGTCATTATAGGTGCTAAAAATCATTCTCTTGCTTCATTATATAAGGGGCAGCGCAAGATATAATGCATAAGGTCCTCTACTTCAGGACATCCCCTAATGCAAACACGTTTGTTTGTTGGTATGCCTCTGTGTCTCCCATCTTTATAAGCAGAGTTTATTGTATTTAATCGTAACTCTGTAAAAGCTTTCCGAAGTTGTACAAAAGTCAGTTCATTGAAATAAGGTGTTTGTTCATGGGCCTCTCTAAGTTTAAAATATAATGGGGTGCATGTGGATGTGTACATAGAGTTTAGGTTGTTTTTAATTGCCACTGCCCTTATGGTTCATTTAAAAATGTTTTTCTGGGAATATAAGGGAAGTTATTTGATCTCAGTCACTGAGAGGTCATATTTGCACATCAGTTGGGTAGCGTGATGTACCCAGTTTTTAAGGGGTAATCCATTTGAGAGCTCAATCGGGCATTTTTTTGGTAGCCTAGCGTTGTCCATCTGTTGAATTCTAAACCAGTAGCAGAGGATTCTTTTATTTATTTGGCTCTCTATGCTCAACATGCGAGTCTCCAACTTGACCATGGCAGATTGTATGTCTCTGGGTAAACCTAAAAGGACTCTTAAAAATAATTCTGTGGGGGTTCCAAACCAGAGACCTTTGAGGTACCCCAAACCTCTGCACCATATAAAATCTGGGCCATTGATTTGGCTTTATACACAGATAGAGCTGGGTTAAGCAGATTTCCACCTTTACAAACAGCAAATTTCAAAATAGCTTTTGCTGATTTAAAGGCTTGCAAATTTAATATTGGAGAGCTGTATATTCCAAGATGCTGCTTCTGAATAAACAAATCCCGGATATTTAAACGTATTTACTTGGTTTATGATGTGTTCATCCAGGTACCAAACATGCTTTTTGGGACGCTTCCCAAATACAATGACCTGTGTCTTATCGCATTTTATAGATAAAGCATTCCTCATGCAATATGAACTTAATTTCGCAAGCAGCCGTCTCAGGCCTACCTGGGTTCTAGATACAAGTACTAGGTCATCAGCATGTATTAAGACTGAGAATTTTTGGTCAAGAATTGTGACAGGGGCAAACCGTAGGCCCTCCAGTTCTTTAACCATGTCATTAATATAAAAATAAACAAGAAAGGCACCAAAATGCATCCCTGTTTGACTCCAGTAATGGTCTTAATTCTAGTAGTAAGATGGCCGGCCAGATCCACCTTTACTTGTATTGATGTGTCAGTATATAATGTTTTGATGAGAAATAATAGATGACGGTCTATATTTGTCTTTTCTAATTTCTGCCACAATGCATGTCTAGGAACTGTATCGAAAGCTGACTTTAGATCGATAAAAGCAACATATAGTTTTTGCTTCAAATTATGGATGTATTTACATAGCAGAAAGCACTGGTCCTATGTGGATTTCCCTCTTTGGAAACCTGCCTGGGCTTCAGATATCACCTTATTTGTATCTGCCCATTCTTCCAGTCTCCCAAGAAGGAGCCTGGCATATAGTTTAGAGGCTATATCTAACAAACTAATGGGTCTATAATTGGTAGGATTTTTCTTATCACCACCAGCCAGTGTGGTGTAGTGGTTAAGAGCGGTAGTCTCGTAATCTGGGGAACCGGGTTCGCGTCTCCGCTCCTCCACATGCAGCTGCTGGGTGACCTTGGGCTCATCACACTTCTCTGAAGTCTCTCACCCCACTCACCTCACAGAGTGTTTGTTGTGGGGGAGGAAGGGAAAGGAGAATGTTAGCCGCTTTGAGACTCCTTAAAGGGAGTGAAAGGCGGGATATCAAATCCAAACTCTTCTTCTTCTCCTTATATATTGGGGCAATTATACTCAGCTTCCACCCTTCTGGTATGCGACCTGAGCTGTTAATGTATGAAAACAGTTTTGCAAAAATGGGTGACCAGAAATCCGGTCTTATCTTATATATCTCCATTGGGACCATGTCTTCTCCTGGAGCTTTATTGGCTAGTTGGCTTACGATTAGCCTCTTAATCTGATTGGGTGTGATGTCTGGCCATTCTGGCAGTTCTAATAACTGAGTATAGTAAACTTGTGAGGATGAGTCAGAGCGGGGGCTGTATATTCCTGTAAAATACGTCACCCAATCCTTTCCTTGAACAGATACTTCTAACGAGTAGCCCAGCCCATTTGTACCTTGGGCAACGAGATGCCAAAATTTTCGTGAGTTCTTTTGAAGTGCTGCATCTCCCAATCTTTCCACTGTTGCTCATAATATATTTGTTTCTTGTTTTTAAGTAATAATTTATAATTGTATCATAATTGGGCTACCTCAGCTTGTAGAGCAAGATTGTGCTTGTCATGTTTTAACTTCAATTTTCTAAGATAGGCATTTTTTTCTATTCTGACATTCCTTATCAAACCAAGTCTGTCTTTGAAACTTTTTATTTTTTACTCACTAGCTGTGGACATCAGTGGGCGCATTTGGTTGATTATGTTCTAATAGAGTCTGATTATGTTTCCTGTTTCTAACAACATTTTCCCCTTTAATAAAGCAAATTCATGAAATCCAGGATCTGAATCATTTTTTCTTGGACCTGTGCATTCCATTTTAACCTCCTCTTTCCAAGTATCAGATATTCCGTTTCATCCAATAATTTAGGAAAGGCAGGAGAAACGAATGATGTCAGAGATAACTCAAGTGGAAAGTGGTCACTTTCAGCTCTGGGAATTATCCTAAAGGTGTCTTAGTCAATTGGCACATTATTGGATGTTAGGATATAATCTATGGTGCTAGTAAAGCCTCTGGGGGAGATAAAAGTAAAATAACCCTCGATTTACAGTCAAAGGGGGAGGCGAGCCACTGTTCTGTTATCATGTTTGGATTGTACGTCTGATTTGGCAAAAATTCCCCTGGAAAGGCTGATTTATGGAGCAACTGGTCTGGGAAAATTAATGAGCAGACGCTTAGACTTTATTTCATCGGAACTGTCAAAATGGCGCCTGCCGCTCAAATAGGACTTTTGGATCAGCGTGAAAGTCCACACAGAAACATAATAATGCTTGCTTCAACTCGCCTGTGGAAACAACTCAGAGGTTATTAAGAAGAAAAACAATAACAACAAGAAGATTGGAAGATGGGACTTGTGAACATTAAAGCAGCAGAAATATGAGATGATTGGATCCTTACTGAACTCGAAGCATGGGTACCCCCAACAAAAAATTTTAAAATTCGGCAAAATATTTGGATTTTATGATATGTATTGGTATAATTCGGATTAACTAATGTGATATGATTGGATTGTTAAATGGAAAACTTAATAAAAATTATTTTTTTAAAAAAAGTAGAATAACCCTCTTGATCCCCTTGAACATGCCCATTGCATAACAAAAGGTTATGCTTAATTATAAGTTCACAAAGATATTTCCCAGTGTGGTTAGAGGTGGTGTCCATTGCTGCCCTCTGACAGATTTCGGGTTTGTCCTCCAAGTTTATTCCAGATAATATTGTATTTTGTGGGGAAACAAGGCCAATCTGGGCACTGAGGTCACCTCCCAAGACAAGCCGAGGGTTGGGAGACAAGAGAGTCTATACTTTTGAGTAGTTGGGAGCAACTAGTCATTCCTCAGGAGTTGAAAAGCACCAATGATTTGCAGGAGCTTGAGAAAAACTCAGCGTTGAAATGGACTTTTCACCAGTGATCTCTTGTGGGGATTCAGAGTTCTTACTAACACCCCAGAGGACAGGATCACACTTCAAAACGACCTTGACAGATTAGAGAACTGGGCAAAAACAAACAAGATTAATTTTAACAGGGAGAAATGTAAAGTATTGCACTTGGGCAAAAAAAATGAGAGGCACAAATACAAGATGGGTGACACCTGGCTTGAGAGCAGTACATGTGAAAAGGATCTAGGAGTCTTGGTTGACCACAAACTTGACATGAGCCAACAGTGTGACGCGGCAGCTAAAAAAGCCAATGCAATTCTGGGCTGCATCAATAGGAGTATAGCATCTAGATCAAGGGAAGTAATAGTGCCACTGTATTCTGCTCTGGTTAGACCTCACCTGGAGTACTGTGTCCAGTTCTGGGCACCACAGTTCAAGAAGGACACTGACAAACTGGAACGTGTCCAGAGGAGGGCAACCAAAATGGTCAAAGGCCTGGAAACGATGCCTTATGAGGAACGGCTAAGGGAGCTGGGCATGTTTAGCCTGGAGAAGAGGAGGTTAAGGGGTGATATGATAGCCATGTTCAAATATATAAAAGGATGTCACATAGAGGAGGGAGAAAGGTTGTTTTCTGCTGCTCCAGAAAAGCGGACACGGAGCAATGGATCCAAACTACAAGAAAGAAGATTCCACCTAAACATTAGGAAGAACTTCCTGACAGTAAGAGCTGTTCGACAGTGGAATTTGCTGCCAAGGAGTGTGGTGGAGTCTCCTTCTTTGGAGGTCTTTAAGCAGAGGCTTGACAACCGTATGTCAGGAGTGCTCTGATGGTGTTTCCTGCTTGGCAGGGGGTTGGACTCAATGGCCCTTGTGGTCTCTTCCAAATCTATGATTCTATGATTCTATGATTCTACTTATAATTGGGATTTTGTATTAGGTTGTACACAGTGTTTTTTTTCCTAGAAAAATAGGTCCCAGTACTCAGCATGAAGTTGTAACCGTAAGTGCCGCACTTTTTAACAACAAAAAAGAGGTGCTGGTACTGCGTACCCTTGAGTGCCCCCTGGGAAAAAAGCCCTGGTTGTACACTTGTTTTGGGTGATACAGAGAGACTTCTAAAGGAGTGTTTCAGCTAAAGTGCTGCCTTTTTGGGTTTCTTTTTAAAAGAGAAGCAAATCTGCAAGTTGCTCATGCATTCTGTCTTTCTGCAGGAGAACCCCTTCCGGGACAGGATTGTCCACTCCTTTTCTGACGATGACGAGGGAAGCCTCAGCTTCAATGACTTTGTTGACATGTTCTCTGTACACAGCGAAACGGCCCCTCGAGAGCTAAAAGCAATCTACGCCTTCAAGGTCTATGGTAAGGAGAGGAATTGGCATTGGGTTAGAACATCAACCAGAAGGGAAGGGAATTTTGTTTTGGTCCATTTCAGATTTATATTTAATAAAATTTATACATTGCTTAATTGTAAATAAAAATGTAATAAATAAATAAGTGATAAATTAGAAACAGATTAAAACACACAACAAAGTTCTACATATTAGCGTAGGCTTGTCTACACAAAAAGATTTTAGCAGGCGCAGAAAGAGTTCAGTGAAAGCTGAGGTCAATAGATAGGGAGTTCCAAAGTATAGATTCTGCCACACTAAGATACAGATTTTTTTACAATGCGGAATGAATATTATGCGACACCTCTGGCAGTTCTACAGATTGAAGCAGCTGAAGGGGCATATGTGAAGTAAGGCGATCTCATGGGTAAACTGCATGGCAGGGGTTGGACTAGATGACCCTCAAGGGTCCCTTCCAACTCTATGATTCCCTCAGCTTCCTGGGGGTGCTGTGCAGTTGGAAATGGTGCATTCACTCTTGCCTTATGGAACAACTGCATTTTTTTTTTAAAAAAAAACCTTGGGCTTCTGAGAAGCAACATTCTCAGAAGCATATAATTGATTTAGTATAACAGCTGCTTTTAAATTTCACCAAAGCGTTTTTTGGGTGAGGTGGGGGCCCGATATTTTTAAAAAAACGCTTTCTGATTTATTTTCTTTATTTCAGAATGACCTACCAGATGCCAGAGCTTTTGCAAATAAATCCATGCCGACTGTTTTACTGACAATTACCCAACATGCTAAATGTCATTCTGCAGCTCTATAATTAAATAGGGCTGATGCTAATCCTGCTTCTTGGGCCAAAGACAATAAAACAAATCAATGCAATGGCCTTTTAATTGCCATTCTCTTATGCATTTGCAAGATTAATCGGCAAGCACCTGGTGTAGAGCAGCCAACACCTGCCAAATTCGCCCCCTTGGCCTGCTGTTTTGTAAAGTAACTGGGGAGGACTGTAATGGTCACTTAATGGTTACTTGGAAAAGTCACCCCTGTAGCTCTAAACTCTGTGGAAACCCCCCCGCCCCCCGTGCTGTAAAGCCTTCTGGGCCACAGACCTGAGCTTTCCCCTGGCCGTGAAACAGATGAGGAGCCGTGCAGGGGCAGGAAGCAGGTGAAGTCATGGTCTCTCCTCAGCTCTGAACTGTGGCCACAGCCACAACATACATTGAATGCACATGGCTTCCTCCAGGCATCCTGGGAACTGTAGCTGTGAGGGGGCAAACTATGGTTCCCAAGCCCATGTGCTTTGAATTTGATTTGAATTATGATCTGGATGTGACCCATGAATCGTGATGGCTAAGAGTGGGACCTTCATGCCCACTTCCCAATTCCAGTTGCTGGGGGACAAAGAGTCCCCATTGGTGGGATTTTCAGAGGTATCTTGTTGGCAGGATTCTGGATGAATGGTTCAGTCCAGCAGAGCTCTTCTGATATTCCTGACTGAGATAACGTTCACACATCCTTTAGTCACCTGCCATCCAGGGGTTCCCTTTGGGCTTACGGTGTCCTTGGAGAAGAGGCATATCGACCACCTGTTTTCTCCCATCTTTGCTTGCCCAGATTTTAACACAGACAACTTCATTTGTAAATCTGATCTGGAAAAAACCCTCAACAATTTGACAAAAGAAGAGCTGACAGAGGAAGAGGTGAGCCTGGTCTGCGAAAAAGTGATTGACGAAGCGGATATGGATGGTGATGGCAAGCTTGGATTTTCTGATTTTGAAAACATGATTTCCAAAGCACCTGATTTCCTCAGGTACATGTATAAGCATTTGCAATACTCCCAGAATTGATTGACTTCCCCTCACCCACCAGTTTCCATTCCCCCCTTTATTCTCTTTGCATATAACTATTTTTCTTCACTTAATTTCAAATTCATTTTCACATCCTAATTTTACCTTTAGTTCATAAATGCTACAACCACCCTGCTAATGTTTCAACATTTTTACAGTGTTCTTTAAAATACTCTATAGTTTCCCCCCATTCTTGATTAAATTTTCCTTCATCTTGGTGCCTGATCTTCACGGTTAATTTTGCCATTTCGGTATAGTTTATCATCTTAAGTCTTCCATTCTTCTTTCATTGGGACGTCCTCTTCTTTCCACTTCTGGGGAAGTAGCATTCTGGCAGCTGTGGTTGCCTACATAAATAGTCTCTTTTGCTTCTTTGGCACTTCATCTCCTAATATTTTTAAACATTTTTTTCATTTCATTGTATATCATTTCCCAGAAGCCTTTTACCTTTTTGCATGTCCACCACATATGAAAAAACGTACCTTCTTTTTCTTTACATTTCCAACATAAGTTAGATGAGTTTTTATACATCTTAGCAAGTTTTACAGGTGTTAAATACCATCTATACATCATTTTCATATAGTTTTCTTTTAGCGAACTACATGCCATGAATTTTAAATTTTCTTTCCACAGCTTTCCCCATGATTCAAATGGGAGCAGGCTTTCCTTTCAGGATGGGATGAGGGCATTGCTTCTGTAGCGTTGTTTGCAGATGTGTGGAGAGGAGGAGCAGAGCATAAAGGAAGGTGCAGTCAGGATCCTGAAGATACTGGGTTGTAGCCAATGTAGCGCCAAGTTAAAAATCACTTAGCATTTGTACTTACTGTGTCGGTGAAATGCTTTGCACCAGTGGAATGTAGCTGAGCAAGAGAACACCTACCGTAAGCAAGTTGCTGGCAATTTTGTGGTGCCATAGATCATGAAAAGGGTTGTTCAATGGGTTTAACCTAATGCAACGGCTGTACTGAATTCCTCTTTGCACAACATTAACACTCACCCATCTGCTAGTGTTCTTGCACGAGTGGACACAGAATGGTGGCTACAGACCATTGGCTGCATTCTGCCCCACAACACTCTAGAGACAGGAAAAGGATAAAGCCACCGCTCAGATATCTCCAGATGGAACTTGCAAGTTCCTTTTAAAGATAGGGTTTTACTCCTGCGAGGTGAAGGAATTTAGCATCACTGCAATGGGGCAGCAGCACATGCACATGCCTGCGCACACCCACACCCACCCACTAGACAGGACTGCCCAAGAGGTAGTAGCAAAAGACTGGAGTTTGGGTTTGTTCTTATTTGGGATTTGCTTAATGGGGGAATTCAATTACAGGTATAACAAGATTCAGAGTTTCAGCACAGCCTTTTCCCAAACAGTTCCTACTGCTTAAGTGGTGTATTGGGTTGAAAAAATTTAATTAAATTAGGATTGATGAATCAAATGCTGTGGTTCAAATACCACCTTCTCTCCCTTTTTGGAACTGAAATAGTCAGCATTACCGGAACAGATACTTATTTTAGGAGTTACGTAACATACATTGAATATACACTAAAAACAGAAAGATATTCATATAAAATAAAAGTTAAATATTCTAACTGTATGATTAAACAGAACCACCAATCGGATTATGATACTTTTTTTTTAAAGAAGAAAGCTCCCTTGTATATTTGATTTGACTTGCTTTTAAGTGGTAACAACTAGGCTCATTACTAAACAAGAAAGTTGTAGCACATCTCCGTTGATCAATTTTAACTTATTTCACCCAAAGAACCACAAATTTTATTCATTTTTTTATTTATTGGGGGGCTGCAAGGCTTCTTTCTGGAATTCACTCAACTTTCCACTGAACTACAGTTCCAGGGGGCTTTGGGATTGAAATACAGGTCTACCAATCATAGGAAGGCACCTTATGTTGAATCAAACTATTGGTTGATCAGCCTTAGGATTATTGACTCTAATTTGAGCCTGTGAGGATTCCTCCACCCATCTAGCTGGGACTAATTGCCCTTTTCCAGAACTGTCTCATGCAGTGACCCTGATCACCAAACTTGCTCATTTGATTCTTCCCCTTTCGCTTGCTTTGCATCATTCATGTTTATTAAATTAAATTAAATGGCTGGCCTTTCTTTAAAACAATGAACTTCCTCGATGCAATGCCCAGAAGGCACTATGTAAATTAAACAAATAGTCATGGAAGGAGACGGGATGAGGATTGGGGTGGAGGAGAAAGCACTCTTAACTTCATTGTGTTAAATTCATTGTTGCCTTCTCTCTGTCTTCCTGTCATTATCTATCTAGAGGTCCTAGGATGGGTTACAATAGTATAGTGTACAATTATAAGAAGATGAAACCATTGCATTACATGCAAGAATGTTGGTTTGACGACATAAGGATCCACACTCGCCACTGAACTTTGGAAACAGCAGATAATTCCTGTAAATGGCAGGGTGAAGAGTTCTAGATTGGCCTCCTCTGTGTGCAGAGACATTTGGGGTACATGGATTCAATCCTGCGAGCCTTCTGCACTTTAAAGAGGCGCTGTCCAAACACCTGCTGACCCCCCCCCCCAGCTGCTTGTGAAATGTAGGCCTTCTGGCACAGGGGCTCTGGGTCGCAATCTGGACAGATAGCTTGACTAGGCAGAGTTGATCAAATCATTCTAAACACACTTTTAAAGCACATGCTCTCTCCCAAAGAATCCTGGGAACTGTAGCTTGTTAAGGATGCTGGGAATTGTAACCCAGTGAGGGGTAAACTACACCTCCCAAGAATCTTTCTCTGTGGTGGGGGAGCCGTGTTAAATGTGCTTTAAATGTATTTTGTGGATATGTTGGTCTTTTGCATCCAAAATATTGGACTGGCCTTTATAATCCCTCCCCCCTAAGTGCACGCTATCTCTGAGAATGACAGCAATCCCAGAGGGTTTTAAATTACTCCATAAAAGAGGAAGAGTTGGCGCCAGAGGAACCCAGTATCTTTGAGTTACTGTCCTGCTGCTTCTGTATATTGTTACTTTCATTACTCCTTGTAATATTAGTCAGCTTCATCTCAGTACATCTGGGCTGCCTTTGTTTATACTGCACAGGGAACTTACCAGATCATGATTGCCTCTCTGTTCCAAGTTCTTACGTGCATATTTTCGAAAGGATTTCACTCTTTGAAATCTTTTTTGTTTTTCTTTTGTTTTGCAAAAGCAGATATGCATAGAAGTGCTGGAGGGATCTGGTAAGTCATCTAGTTCACCCCCAACCCAGCTCAATGCAGGAAATCCAGATTTTGGCCATATCCACAGTGGACAACAGGTCACAGGAAATATAAAACAACAATGAAACAATTTGTTCGTCTAGCTCTGTATGACCTACCCAGACTGGCAGCAGTTCTCCAAGGTTTCAGATGGGAGACGTTTAAAGTCCGGGGATTGAACCTGAGACCTTCTGCATGCAAAGCAGATGCTGCACCCCTGGAGCTGCAGCCCTTCCCTCTAAGCGCGGAAGAGGAAAACTAAAAAAACTCCAATGACAACCCATCCCTCTGCTCTAATAGCTGGCCAGGACAGAGGAAATTGTCTGTGCTGGACAGAGTCCAGAAGTAGGAATAAGTTGTAAATGACTGAGGCAGTGGCTGGTTCAGAAAATTTGATCCCTGTAGGTTTATTTCACTTTTAAAAAATGTTATCATTTTGAGGCTGCTTGTATTTTAATGGACCCATTAGCACTCAGAGCTGGCCATGGCTTAAGTGTTCTGTTCTACAAGACTGGTTACATTTCCCACAGGAAATTGTTTTATAAATCATTGTGGAAGCTAAAACTCTTTTTTATTTTTTAAAAAACAGATCTGTATGGATTGGTACAGGTGGTGCAGCAATAGCTTCAACAGAGACCGACAGTGCCTTGCCCAGGGTTATCTGAGCCCCTGATAGCAACCTGGCTTGATTACTGCATTGCATGGCTATGTGGTTGCCCTTGGAAGCTATTTTTGCTACTGCAGAAAGTGGCACAGCCAAGTTACTGACTGACACCAGCTCCTCTGATAACGCCAAGGTTGCAGGTTCAATTCCCACCTGGTACAGCTGGGGTTGGGCTAGATGATCCTCGGGGTCCCTTCCAACTCTAGAATTCTAGAATTCTGTGAACCACCCTCAGACCTCCAGGTATAGGGCGGTATATAAATTCAAGCAACAACAGAATTCTATGGTTCTATGATCTTTACCGGTCTCCAGTTTGCTTTCATGTACAGTGGTACCTCAGGTTACATACGCTTCAGGCTACATACACTTCAGGTTACAGACTCCGCTAACCCAGAAATAGTGCTTCAGGTTAAGAACTTTGCTTCAGTATGAGAACAGAAATTATGCTCTGGTGGCGCGGCGGCAGCAGTAGGCCCCATTAGCTAAAGTGGTGCTTCAGGTTAAGAACAGTTTCAGGTTAAGTACGGACCTCCGGAACGAATTAAGTTCTTAACCCAAGGTACCACTGTACAATTCAAGGCGCTGTTTGCCCAGGGGTGTTGCAAGTATTTGAAGGGGGGGCTCCAAGATGTGAGCCCACTGTTCAGATATTTGTGACAAAATATTTAATCCACTACACACACACCTGAGTTTTGTCTGTACTTCATTTATTTACTGCATTTATATCTCACCTTTGTCAGCTCTTCCAAAGCGATGCTTCTGCTCTGCTGTTACCTTGAATCTTGTTTATGTCTCTGCAGCACCTTCCATATACGAATCTGAAAATGTTGGGCTGAGCTGCTGGGAATAATTTGACGCCTGTCCTGCCTCTCTGAATCTCAAGCACTGCATGTGTTTGCAGGGGGAGGGGGCCTACATGTCAGCCTCCTCCTCTGAATTCTGTAACAGAGGAGTGAACAAATCTCAGAGTTTCACAGTAACGAAGAGAAGAAGCTGTTTCTCTGGAATGAACCCGTGGATATATTTGGCTCCCCCCACCTTCACCATTGGCCAGTGATGTGGCAGGCAGATGAAAAGTTGTGGGGTGGCCACATTGTTTTAACCAGACCAGATGCTGCTCTGTGTGTCTCCCTGCAATTTTTATATTTGTAAAGATTTGATATTGTTGTCCCTCCAAGCAAAAAGGAAAGAGCGATCTAGCAGAGACTCCCAGAAGGTAATGGATAAACATAAAAACAGGCCTTACAGGAGATGTCTCCACCGTTGCGTAGCACCGTCTGTCCGGAGCTGTCACCTGACACAGATGGATGTGGCTGCATCCGTGATCATGGAAGATGGGTGTCCGTGCCCAGGGAGCCACTGCACTGGCTTTAGGTGCTTAAGCAACCAGTATTGTATGGATGCTCACATCCTGAAGAAACTTGAAACATTTATCTTTTTTTTTAAAAAAAAGTCATGTATTAGCAAACAATTCTTCTTCAAATGGACTCTTTTTGAATCATCTTGCTGGCATCCAATGAGGGTCTTATTTAGTTTCATATTCAATTCAATAATTCTGACATATTGCAAAACAACAACAACCACACACACAAGATGAAGCCAAGAATATACTCATGAAAAAGTAAAGAGGAAGTACATCACCAAGAATAAGGACATCTCCTGCTTTTTAAAGAAAGCCAGCTATGCAATCTTCCTCCTCAAATGCATGGCAGCAACCCCTGACTCTTGGCTCTCATACCCTCTCTACAAAACCAGCTTCCTTCCTTTTCTTTTCATGCCCAGTCTTGGCTGAAAACTGGGGCAGGATGACAATCACACATGTACAATAACTGTTCTCTAACAGTCTTATAGAAGGGCTCTGATACATATTTGTGGCTTCTGTATCCAAGTTGTCCATGATTAAACTACTCCTGATTTTATTCTTCTTGGTGGTTTTTTGGCCTGGTATAACGAGAATGATTTCTGAAATTAGTTCTGGAATAGGAGCTTTAATATTCATTCATTGCATTTATATCCCACATTTTTTATCCAAGTTGCTCAAGGTAGCGTAGATGGTTCTTTCCCCCCTCATTTATTCCCCACAACAACCCTGTGAGGTAGGTTAGGCAGAGAGGTAGTGACTGGCCCAAGGTTACCCAATGAGTTTTGTGGCTGAGTGGAGATTTGAACCCTGGTCTCTCCCTGGTCTTAGTCCAACACTTTAACCACTGCACCACACTGCCATGTGTGTTAAGCAGCATTTTATTAGGTTCCTTTGCATTGTTCCCACCCTTTGTGTTACTGATGCATGTCTTGCTAAAACACTGCACAAAAAAGCACTCCACCATGGCTCTGCTCTGCCTCTACCGTCAAAGGCATATGCATCTGAATACCAGCTGCTGTGGATTATACAAATCATCACACCAAATCAGGTGTACAAATCACACTACAATTGCTTGTAGATATGCTTCTGTGGGTTTTAAAAAAATCATTGTCTGCATGTGCATTGGTGATGTGGACTGGGTAGGATTTTAAAAAGGACTGAATTCACTCTGAATTCTGAAGAGAAACTTGTCCAAAAGGGATGGAGGAGGATCAATTCTGCTTCAGAAAGAAGACCAGGTAATTCAGAACTCCCAAACCAGGGGAGGCCTCTCTGGACAGAGGGCCAGGGCACCTATTTACCATTTCACATGTGACCAGCAAGTTCTCTCTTGCTATCATGACACCGTCTGTCAGGGAATCAGGAGCAGGAGCACTGGGGAGAGAGGAATTGGAGAGCGAAGGGGAAGAATCCGAGGGCAGCGTAGGGGAGTATGACAGTGGCCCGAGAGATTCCATGAGCTTCTCCAGCGAATCAGAAGATTCCCAGAAGGGGGCGCCGATGGTCAGGGCAAGGGGGGTCCCAGGGGGGACGCACCAGAAACAAGGAGCCAGAGGGGAACCCCAAAGCAACAGTGGAGGATCGGGACCAGTTTCCCCACCAGAGCGTAGTGGGGGGGAAGAGTCACATGTGTCAGGGCCAGCGTCTCCTCCAGTGGGGAGAGAGAGTGAGTCAGGGCTGACCATGCCTCCATCGGAGAGTGGGGGAATGGAAGGGAGGTCAGTTGCAGCTAGCCCCCCTGAAGGGGGAAGCAGTGACAGCAGCAGTGAAACGGTCAGGAGGAAAGCTGCTGGCTGGGCGCGCGCGCCAAGTTCAAATGTGAAGGCGCGCAGAACAGCAGGAGACCCGGATGGGGAACCAGCTCCTAAAGCCCGCCGGAGGGAGGGAGAAGGCTCAGGGGAATCAGCGGTCTGACAGTTGAGACGTAGAGCTACGCGCTGCGGCTCTGGAAGTGAAACTGAACTTCAATAAAGACTTTTATACTTAACAACGAAGCAGCGTTGGTCCTTTGTGAGCTGGGACCTAGGGTAGCTCTGACAGTATGCTCCGTCTCCATAAAAACCTCGCAGCGTGAGTTGGTGCAGCGAGGGGCAAGACTTGGTGTTTTGCGAGCTCACGAAGATAGGCAAAGATGACTACAGAGAGCCAGGTGAAAGAACTGCAAGAAGCAGTCACGACGCTTTACGCAGAAGTAGCAGCATCCAGGAAAAGAGAAGAAGAAGCCTGGTTGGAAACAGAGCCACTGGGGCCCAACCAGGCAAGTCAGTGAAGCAGTCCCCAGAGATTTTACAGCCCACAGACCCCCTCCCACCCAAACCAGTGGTGCAACTCACCGCATCGCTCCAGTTGCCCAATGGGCACACCCTGCAAGTACCAATAACCATTGACTCTGGGAGCAACGCAGACTTTATAGGAGTGGACTTTATCAAGCAACATCGCATAGCACTCATGCCAGCCACGATGCCCCTAAACGTCGTCACGGTCGATGGCAGGAAGCTACTGGGAGGAGAGGTGGTACAGCAAACACCACCGATGGTGATGCAAATTGGAAACCACCGCGAAGTCATCAGCTTCAACGTCACCCACCTGTCAGACACGCCCATAGTGTTGGGTATGAGTTGGCTGGATAGGCACAGCCCGGCATTAGCATGGTACCAGCGGCAATTGACCTTCTGCTCCTCCTACTGCGCAGAACACTGCATCCAAGACCCGCCAGGAGGAGGAGGGGCAAGAGGATGAACCGCAGTTACACCTAGGCATGGTGCAAGCGGTAACCAACAAGTACAAGGAGTTTTTGGAGGTCTTCTGCGAGAGGGAAGCGGATAACCTGCCTCCCCACAGGCCTTACGACTGCAAGATTGACCTCCTGCCGGGAGCGACGCTGCCGACTGGGAAACTGTATTCCATGTCTGAAGACGAACTGCAAGAACTCAGGGAGTTCGTACATCACAACTTGAAGCGGGGGTTCATCCAAGAATCTAAAGCAGTGGGGGGCAGTCCCGTGTTTTTCGTGAAGAAGGACACGCCCCAACGCAGGCTCATAGTTGATTATAGGATCATAAATTCCAAAACAAAGCCCGCAGCATTCCCCATGCCCAAGATCGACGACCTGCTCGCGACGGTGAGGAAGGGACGGATCTTCACCAAGTTGGATCTACGAGGGGCGTACAACCTTATACGCATGCGGGAGGGCGATGAGTGGAAGACAGCCATGTTTACACCTTTAGGCACCTATGAATATCGCGTAATGCCTTTTGGTCTGCAAAATGGCTCCCATACCTTCCAAGCTTTCATGCATCACGTGTTAGCGGGACTCCTCTACAAGAAGTGCGTTTGCTTCCTGGACGACATCCTGGTCTTCTCGGAATCGCAGGAGGCTCACGAGAGGGACGTCAAGGAGGTCCTGCAGAGGCTACGGGAGCACAGACTTTACGCCAAATTAGAGAAGTGCCAGTTCGACATGACGGAGGTGGATTTCCTGGGCTACAAGCTGTCCGACAAGGGACTCACCATGGACAGCACCAAGGTCCGCGCGGTGTTGGACTGGAAGAGCCCGCGCAATCGGAAGGAGGTCCAGAAGTTCGTCGGCTTCGCCAACTTTTATCGCAAGTTCATCAAAGGGTTCGCGAAGGAGACGGCGGCCATCACGGACACCCTCAGCTCCAAGAAGAAGAAGTTCACCTGGACGGATCAGGCGGAGCAGTCCTTTCGGAGACTCAAGCGTCTCTTCGCGTCCGAAGAACAGCTGCTACATGTAAACCCCAGCAGACCAATGAGGGTTGAGACGGACGCCTCGGACAGAGCGGTGGGGGCCGTCCTGTTGCAGCAAGATCCGCAAGGGGAATGGAGGCCGTGCGCATTCTACTCCAGGAAACTCAGCAAGGCGGAACAGAACTACACCATCTGGGACAGGGAGTTGCTGGCCATTCATGCAGCTTTCAAGGCGTGGCGGCACTTCCTCGTCGGAGCCAGACACACAGTGCAAGTCCGCACGGATCATAAGAACCTGGAGTACTGGCGCACGGCGCGGTTCCTGAACCAGAGACACATTCGCTGGGCGGAGTTCTTTGCGGATTTCGATTTCCGGATAGAATACATCCCGGGAGACAACAACGTCATGGCGGATGCACTATCCAGGAAGCCGCAGTATCTCGAGGAAGCGGCGCCGGTGGCGGCCAAGCACATTTTCGCACCGAAAGCGTGGGCGTGCGCTTCAGCTGCCGTGGACCTGGACGCGGTGCGTCGAGCGCTGCAGACGGATTTGTTCGCACAATCCAAGATGGAGGAGGTGCGAAAAGGCACAGCGAAGGACGACGAGTTCCAGATACGAGACGGACTGCTCATCCGCAGAGGGGCTCTCTACGTGCCCGGAGACGACCTCCGCGCGAAAGTCTTGCAGCAGCTACACGACGCGCCCAGCGCTGGGCACTTCGGCAAGGACAAGACGGCGGAATTAGTAACCAGAGACTTTTGGTGGCCCAAGGTGAGGGGAGAAGTCGCGGATTACGTCTCCAGGTGTGACACCTGCCAAAGGGCCAAGCCAGTACACAGGACGCCGGCGGGTCTACTAGAACCCCTACAGACGCCGCTCGAACCGTGGGAGAAAGTGGCCCTGGACTTTGTCACAGATCTGCCCAGCTCGCAAGGCAAAACAGCGGTGCTCGTGGTCGTAGACATGTTCACCAAGATGGCGCACTTTATTCCGTGCGCGAAGGTGGCCACAGCGGAACAGACCGCCAAGCTGTTCATAGACCACGTGTTCAAAGCTCACGGCCTGCCGCGGTCCATCCTGTCCGACCGGGGTCGCCAATTCGTCTCGAGCTTCTGGCAGAAGCTGCTGGGCATCCTGAACGTCAAGATCAACTTAGCGTCGGCACGACACCCGCAGACCAACGGACAAGCGGAGAGGGTCAACGCCATCATGCAGCAGTACCTGCGATGCTACGCCAATCAACAACCCTCGACCTGGGTGGACTACCTACCGCTGGCCGAGTTTGCCTACAACAACACGAAGCATGGGTCTACAGGAGTGACACCGTTCTTCGCCAATAATGGGCGGCATCCCAGAACTTTCCCGGGGTTAGAGACGAAGGGGGAGGGGGAGCCAAGGGGAGCAGAGCACTTAGCAGCAGAGTTACAGGAGGTCCACGAGCAACTCCGCAGGCAATTGGAACTGGCGAAACACGCCTACAAAATGCAGGCAGACAAGCACAGGAGGGTCGGGGAGGACATCCAGGTGGGGGACTGGGTCTGGTTAGCAGCCCAGGCAGTGCCGGCCAGGACGCTAGCTAAGAGGAAGCTCAAGCACAAGCAGCTGGGACCTTACCAGGTCGCGGCGCAAATCAATCCAGTGGCCTTCCGGTTGACACTCCCGGAGGGCTCCAGAATGCACCCAGTCTTTCATAGGTCAGTGCTCACACCCTACAGGGAACCCCACAGGTTTCAGGCGACAGGGAACGCGCCAGACCCACTTAACGAATCTCCGAAGAGGGAGGGGTCACGGAGCGCGACGCCACTCAACGAGGTCACGGAGATTTTGGACTCGAGGTGGGGGGAAGAGGGGGTGGAATACCTCCTCGCCAGGGAAGGTACCCCAGCCAGTGCCAACAGGTGGGTACCGTGCTATGCCGTGGAGGAGCACTATCTTAAAGACGAGTTCCATGCACTCTTCCCACACAGACCTATGCCGGCAGAGTATTTCGACGACTGGCTCTTCACACCCACACTGTCAGCCAGTACGTTCCAGGGTTTTTCATCAGCTGAAGAGACGACGCCGGACACTAGCTCCTCGGAGGGGTCTCTCTCGGGGTTTGCCACAGACCGCTCCTATTGGTGGGACACTCAACCGGAGGTGGGGTGGCGCAGGGAGCTGCTGCGGGGACCTTTGCAAGCAGTCTCACCAGAGGTACCCGGGGGAGGGGAGGACATGGACGTGTTGGGGGAGGATCCTGGATTCGAGCACATCAGCAGAGAGATGGAAGCAGAGGAAATCGACGTCGACGAGCCCGTTGCGGTTGGGCCGGATCCAGTGGACCGGCTACACACCAGGGGGGAAGAATGGTATCCCGCACTCACACCCACAGGACTGGAGCACCCGGAACCCACACCTGAAGAGGGGGAGGGGGGAAGGGGGGATGGATGTCAGGGAATCAGGAGCAGGAGCACTGGGGAGAGAGGATTGGGAGAGCGAAGGGGAAGAATCCGAGGGCAGCGTAGGGGAGTATGACAGTGGCCCGAGAGATTCCATGAGCTTCTCCAGCGAATCAGAAGATTCCCAGAAGGGGGCGCCGATGGTCAGGGCAAGGGGGGGTCCCAGGGGGGACGCACCAGAAACAAGGAGCCAGAGGGGAACCCCAAAGCAGCAGTGGAGGATCGGGACCAGTTTCCCCACCAGAGCGTAGTGGGGGGGAGGAGTCACATGTGTCAGGGGCAGTGTCTCCTCCAGAGAGGGAGTCAGGGCTGACCACGCCTCCAACGGAGGGGAGGTCAGTTGCAGCTAGCCCCCCCCGAAGGGGGAAGCAGTGACAGCAGCAGTGGAACGGTCAGAAGGAAAGCTGCTGGCTGGGCGCGCGCGCCAAGTTCAAATGTGCAGGCGCGCGGAACAGCAGGAGACCCGGATGGGGAACCAGCTCCTAAAGCCCGCCGGAGGGAGGGAGAAGGCTCAGGGGAATCAGCGGGAGAAGAGGCTAGAAAGGGCGGAACCCCGGCGGGCAGGCGGACCCAGAGGAGGAAGGAGCAGCGGAGAAGGTGGAGCAAGGCTAGAATCTTAAATTGGTGTCAAGGGGGAGGAGACTCAGACGGAGCATCAGTGGTCTGACACTTGAGACGTGGGGCTGCGCGCTGCGGCTCTGGAAGTGAAACTGAACTTCAGTAAAGACTTTTATACTTAACAACGAAGCAGCGTTGGTCCTTTGTGAGCTGGGACCTAGGGTAGCCCTGACACATACTGTCAGGGAATCAGGAGCAGGAGCACTGGGGAGAGAGGATTGGGAGAGCGAAGGGGAAGAATCTGAGGGCAGCGTAGGGGAGTATGACAGTGGCCCGAGAGATTCCATGAGCTTCTCCAGCGAATCAGAAGATTCCCAGAAGGGGGCGCCGATGGTCAGGGCAAGGGGGGTCCCAGGGGGGACGCACCAGAAACAAGGAGCCAGAGGGGAACCCCAAAGCAGCAGTGGAGAATCGGGACCAGTTTCCCCACCAGAGCGTAGTGGGGGGGAAGAGTCACATGTGTCAGGGGCAGTGTCTCCTCCAGAGAGGGAGTCAGGGCTGACCACGCCTCCAACGGAGGGGAGGTCAGTTGCAGCTAGCCCCCCCGAAGGGGGAAGCAGTGACAGCAGCAGTGAAACGGTCAGGAGGAAAGCTGCTGGCTGGGCGCGCGCGCCAAGTTCAAATGTGCAGGCGCGCGGAACAGCAGGAGACCCGGATGGGGAACCAGCTCCTAAAGCCCGCCGGAGGGAGGGAGAAGGCTCAGGGGAATCAGCGGGAGAAGAGGCTAGAAAGGGCGGAACCCCGGCGGGCAGGCGGACCCAGAGGAGGAAGGAGCAGCGGAGAAGGTGGAGCAAGGCTAGAATCTTAAATTGGTGTCAAGGGGGAGGAGACTCAGACAGAGCATCAGCGGTCTGACACTTGAGACGTGGAGCTGCGCGCTGCGGCTCTGGAAGTGAAACTGAACTTCAATAAAGACTTTTATACTTAACAACGAAGCAGCGTTGGTCCTTTGTGAGCTGGGACCTAGGGTAGCTCTGACAGTATGCTCCGTCTCTCATAAAAACCTCGCAGCGTGAGTTGGTGCAGCGAGGGGCAAGACTTGGTGTTTTGCGAGCTCACGAAGATAGGCAAAGATGACTACTGAGAGCCAGGTGAAAGAACTAGCCTAGTAGCCCACTTCGATGGGAACCTGCAGCAATACCCTAACTTCAGAGCTGACGTGGTTTACGCGCTCAATTGCTTCGGAAGGACTTTAGAGATGAGGAAGAGAAAGTGGGCTTCGTAATCACTCATTTGCATGGGGAAGCAAAAGCGTGGCTGCGGAATTTGTGGCGCGAAGAAGACCCCGCCCTCCAAGATTCTGATGCATTTATCAAAGCTATGGACGCTTGCTTTAAATCTACGGTAGATGTAGATGTTGCTCGGAGGGAAATGCATGGACTACAGCAAGGGAAAGCGACGGTGAGGCAATATCACTCACGCTTTTTTGCCTTATTGAACGTGCTGGGCTGGGAGAAGGACTCTATTGCTGTCAGAGACCTGTTCTGGGAGGGGCTAAGTGGAGAGGTGAAAGATGAGCTGGCAAGAGGGGAACGACCGCAAAGTACCCAAGAAGTTGCCCAAAGAGCGTTGGCGATTGGTGTGCGCCTGGAAGGACGCCCTTGGAGCAGGGAGGAAGGACGTAAGGCAAGCACCCCAGCCAGGACAACCCCTTTCTTTCCCAGAGAGGCGGGGCGGGCGCTGTCCATGCCTCCTTTGGGAAGGGGAGAAGAGCCGATGGAGATTGGTGGTGCCAGGGCTCAGACTGCCAGCAGAGCCCAAACACCGGGAGCAGTCAAGGCGAAGGCTCCTAGAGGGACCAGGAAGTGCTACATCTGCGACAGTGCTCAGCACATGGCCAAAGAGTGTCCCCAGAGGCTCCAGAAGCACACTGCAGCCTCAGCAACAGTAAAGGGAACAAGTCAGCAGCCGAAACAGCTGCAGGGGGAAGAAAACGTCTGGTTGGAAACAGAGCCACTGGGGCCCAACCAGGCAAGTCAGTGAAGCAGTCCCCAGAGATTTTACAGCCCACAGACCCCCTCCCACCCAAACCAGTGGTGCGACTCACTGCATCGCTCCAGTTGCCCAATGGGCACACCATGCAAGTACCAATAACCATTGACTCTGGGAGCAACGCAGACTTTATAGGAGTGGACTTTATCAAGCAACATCGCATAGCACTCATGCCAGCCACGATGCCCCTAAACGTCGTCATGGTCGATGGCAGGAAGCTACTGGGAGGAGAGGTGGTACAGCAAACACCACCGATGGTGATGCAAATTGGAAACCACCGCGAAGTCATCAGCTTCAACGTCACCCACCTGTCAGACACGCCCATAGTGTTGGGTATGAGTTGGCTGGATAGGCACAGCCCGGCATTAGCATGGTACCAGCGGCAATTGACCTTCTGCTCCTCCTACTGCGCAGAACACTGCATCCAGACCCGCCAGGAGGAGGAGGGGCAAGAGGATGAACCGCAGTTACACCTAGGCATGGTGCAAGCGGTAACCAACAAGTACAAGGAGTTTTTGGAGGTCTTCTGCGAGAGGGAAGCGGATAACCTGCCTCCCCACAGGCCTTACGACTGCAAGATTGACCTCCTGCCGGGAGCGACGCTGCCGACTGGGAAACTGTATTCCATGTCTGAAGACGAACTGCAAGAACTCAAGGAGTTCATAGATCACAACTTGAAGCGGGGGTTCATCCAAGAATCTAAAGCAGTGGGGGGCAGTCCCGTGTTTTTCGTGAAGAAGAAGGACACGCCCCAACGCAGGCTCATAGTTGATTATAGGATCATAAATTCCAAAACAAAGCCCGCAGCATTCCCCATGCCCAAGATCGACGACCTGCTCGCGACGGTGAGGAAGGGACGGATCTTCACCAAGTTGGATCTACGAGGGGCGTACAACCTTATACGCATGCGGGAGGGCGATGAGTGGAAGACAGCCATGTTTACACCTTTAGGCACCTATGAATATCGCGTAATGCCTTTTGGTCTGCAAAATGGCTCCCATACCTTCCAAGCTTTCATGCATCACGTGTTAGCGGGACTCCTCTACAAGAAGTGCGTTTGCTTCCTGGACGACATCCTGGTCTTCTCGGAATCGCAGGAGGCTCACGAGAGGGACGTCAAGGAGGTCCTGTAGAGGCTACGGGAGCACAGACTTTACGCCAAATTAGAGAAGTGCCAGTTCGACATGACGGAGGTGGATTTCCTGGGCTACAAGCTGTCCGACAAGGGACTCGCCATGGACAGCACCAAGGTCCGCGCGGTGTTGGACTGGAAGAGCCTGCGCAATCGGAAGGAGGTCCAGAAGTTCGTCGGCTTCGCCAACTTTTATCGCAAGTTCATCAAAGGGTTTGCGAAGGAGACGGCGGCCATCACGGACACCCTCAGCTCCAAGAAGAAGAAGTTCACCTGGACGGACCAGGCGGAGCAGTCCTTTCGGAGACTCAAGCGTCTCTTCGCGTCCGAAGAACAGCTGCTACATGTAAACCCCAGCAGACCAATGAGGGTTGAGACGGACGCCTCGGACAGAGCGGTGGGGACCGTCCTGTTGCAGCAAGATCCGCAAGGGGAATGGAGGCCATGCGCATTCTACTCCAGGAAACTCAGCAAGGCGGAACAGAACTACACCATCTGGGACAGGGAAGTGCTGGCCATTCATGCAGCTTTCAAGGCGTGGCGGCACTTCCTCGTCGGAGCCAGACACACAGTGCAAGTCCGCACGGACCATAAGAACCTGGAGTACTGGCGCCCGGCGCGGTTCCTGAACCAGAGACACATTCGCTGGGCGGAGTTCTTTGCGGATTTCGATTTCCGGATAGAATACATCCCGGGAGACAACAACGTCATGGCAGATGCACTATCCAGGAAGCCGCAGTATCTCGAGGAAGCGGCGCCGGTGGCGGCCAAGCACATTTTCGCACCGAAAGCGTGGGCGTGCGCTTCAGCTGCCGTGGACCTGGACGCGGTGCGTCGAGCGCTGCAGACGGATTTGTTCGCACAATCCAAGATGGAGGAGGTGCGAAAAGGCACAGCGAAGGACGACGAGTTCCAGATACGAGACGGACTGCTCATCCGCAGAGGGGCTCTCTATGTGCCCGGAGACGACCTCAGCACGAAAGTCTTGCAGCAGCTACACGACGCGCCCAGCGCTGGGCACTTCGGCAAGGACAAGACGGCGGAATTAGTAACCAGAGACTTTTGGTGGCCCAAGGTGAGGGGAGAAGTCGCGGATTACGTCTCCAGGTGTGACACCTGCCAAAGGGCCAAGCCAGTACACAGGAAGCCGGCGGGTCTACTAGAACCCCTACAGACGCCGCAGGCGCGCGGAACAGCAGGAGACCCGGATGGGGAACCAGCTCCTAAAGCCCGCCAGAGGGAGGGAGAAGGCTCAGGGGAATCAGCGGGAGAAGAGGCTAGAAAGGGCGGAACCCCGGCGGGCAGGCGGACCCAGAGGAGGAAGGAGCAGCGGAGAAGGTGGAGCAAGGCTAGAATCTTAAATTGGTGTCAAGGGGGAGGAGACTCAGACGGAGCATCAGCGGTCTGACAGTTGAGACGTAGAGCTGCGCGCTGCGGCTCTGGAAGTGAAAGTGAACTTCAATAAAGACTTTTATACTTAACAACGAAGCAGCGTTGGTCCTTTGTGAGCTGGGACCTAGGGTAGCTCTGACACGCATAGTGTATGTAATGAGACAAAAATAACAAAACAAGTCTCCTCGCTTCCATATGCGTAGAAAGAAGACGAATAAGCATTGATTGGGCTTATTTCAATTCGCATCGTGTTTTTTGGGTGCGCACCAGAATCACACCTAACAAAAGCAAAACGGTGTTTTGGTTTCCATCTACATAAAAAGATGATAGTAACGCTCTGTTTAGGATTATTTAAATTCGGTGGTTTTGGGGTTGGAATGCACATTCAACCAAAAGTAGAAGGAAATGTTGGTTTTCAGCCCAAATCAAGCATAGGTGTTTTGGTTCCATCTCAAAAGATAGACATATAAGATTGGATTGTTCTTTCGGTGTTCGTTCACCCACAAAGAGCAAAGCGAAGTGTAATAAGCTTAAACAAAGGAAAACTGGTTGATTTGGGTTCCATCTACATAGAAAGAAAAATATTGGATTTCGCCAATTTCGTGTTCTATGGTGTTAATGCACATTGACCCAAAAATAGCAAAGTGTATGTAACGAGACCAAAATAACAAAACACCTTCTAATCGCTTCCATATGCGTAGAAAGAAGACGAATAAGCATTGACTGGGCTTATTTCAATTCGCATCGTGTTTTTTGGGTGCGCACCAGAATCACTCTTAACAGAAGCAAAATGGTGTTTTGGTTTCCATCTACATAAAAACATGATAATTACGCTCTGTTCGGCCTTATTTAAAATTGGTGGTTTTGGGGTTGGAATGCATATTCAACCAACAGTAGCAGAGTGAAATGTTTCTATTCAGCCCAAATCAAGCATAGGTGTTTTTGTTCCATCTCAATAGAAAGAGGACATATAAGCTTGGATTGTTCTTTCGGTGTTCGTTTACCCACACATAGCAAAGGGTAATAAGCTTAAACAAAGCAAAAGAGGTTGATTTGGGTTCCATCTACATAGAAAGAAGAACCTTGAATTACGCTAATTTCGTGTTCTATGGTGTTAATGCTCATAGACCCAGAAATCGCATACTGTATGTAACGAGACCAAAATAACAAAACAACGTCTTTTCGCTTCCATATGCGTAGAAAGAAGACGAATAAGCTTTGATTGGGCTTATTTCAATTCGCATCGTGTTTTTTGGGTGCGCACCAGAATCACTCCTAACAGAAGCAAAACGGTGTTTTGGTTTCCATCTACATAAAACGATGATAAAAACGCTCTGATTGGGCTTATTAAAAATTGGTGTTTTTGGAGTTGGAATGCACATTCAACCGAAAATAGCAGTTTAATGTTTGTTTTCAGCCCAAACCTAGCATAGGTGTTTTGGTTCCATCTCAATAGAAAGAGGACATATAAGCTTGGATTGTTCTTTCGGTGTTGGTTCACCCACAAATAGGAAAGTGTAATAAGCTTAAACAAAGCAAAACAGGTTGATTTGGGTTCCATGTACATAGAAAGAAAAATCTTGGATTTCGCTAATTTCGTGTTCTATGGTGTTAATGCACATCGACCCAAAAATCGCATAGTGTATGTAATGAGACAAAAATAACAAAACAACGTCTTTTCGCTTCCATATGCGTAGAAAGAATCCGAATAAGCATTGATTGGGCTTATTTCAATTCGCATCGTGTTTTTTGGGTGCACACCAGAATCACTCCTAACAAAAGCAAAACGGTGTTTTGGTTTCCATCTACATAAAAACATGATAGTAACGCTCTGTTTGGGCTTATTTAAAATTGGTGTTTTTGGAGTTGGAATATGAACATTCAACCAAAAGTAGCAAAATGTTTGTTTTCAGCCCAAATGAAGCATAGGTGTTTTGGTTCCATCTCAATAGAAAGAGGACATATAAGCTTGGATTGTTCTTTCGGTGTTCGTTCACCCACACATAGCAAAGTGTAATAAGCTTAAACAAAGCAAAAGAGGTTGATTTGGGTTCCATCTACATAGAAGAACCTTGAATTGCGCTAATTTCGTGTTCTATGGTGTTAATGCTCATAGACGCAGAAATCGCATAGTGTATGTAATGAGACCAAAATAACAAAACAACGTCTTTTCGCTTTCATATGTGTAGAAAGAAGACGAATAAGCTTTGATTGGGTTTATTTCAATTCGCATCGTGTTTTTTGCGTGCGCACCAGAATCACTCCTAACAGAAGCAAAACGGTGTTTTGGTTTCCATCTACATAAAAAGATGATAATAACGCTCTGTTTGGGCTTATTTAAAATTGGTGTTTTTGGAGTTGTAATGCACATTCAACCAAAAATAGCAGTTTAATGTTTGTTTTCAGCCTAAATCAAGGATAGGTGTTTTGGTTCCATATCAATAGAAAGAGGACATGTAAGCTTGGATTGTTCTTTCGGTGTTCGTTCACCCACACATAGCAAAGTGTAATAAGCTTAAACAAGGCAAAACAGGTTGATTTGGGTTCCCTCTACATAGAAAGCAGAACCTTGAATTGCGCTTAATTCAAGTCGTGTTCTTTGGTGTTAATGCACATAGACCAGAAATCGCATAGTGTATGTAACGAGACCAAAATAACAAAACAACGTCTTTTCGCTTCCATATGCGTAGAAAGAAGACGAATAAGCAAAGTGTAATAAGCTTAAACAAGGCAAAAGAGGCTGATTTGGGTTCCATCTACATAGAAAGAAGAACCTTGAATTGCGCTAATTTCTATGGTGTTAATGCTCATAGACGCAGAAATCGCATAGTGTATGTAATGAGACCAAAATAACAAAACACCTTCTAATCGCTTCAATATGCGCAGAAAGAAGATGAATAAGCTTTGATTGGGCTTATTTCAATTCGCATGGTGTTTTTTGGGTGCGCACCAGAATCACTCCTAACAAAAGCAAAACGGTGTTTTGGTTTCCATGTACATAAAAAGATGATAATAACGCTCTGTTTGGCCCTATTTAAAATTGGTGGTTTGGGGTTTGGAATGCATATTCAACCAAAAGTAGCATAGTGAAATCTTTGTTTTCAGCCCAAATCAAGCATAGGTGTTTTGGTTCCATCTCAATAGAAAGAGGACATATAAGCTTGGATTGTTCTTTCGGTGTTGGTTCACCCACAAATAGCAAAGTGTAATAAGCTTAAACAAAGCAAAACAGGTTGATTTGGGTTCCATCTACATAGAAAGAAAAATATGGAATTCGCCAATTTCGTGTTCTATGGTGTTAATGCACTTTGACCCAAAAATAACGAGACCAAAATAACAAAACACCTTCTAATCGCTTCCATATTCGTAGAAAGAAGACGAATAAGCATTGACTCGGCTTATTTCAATTCGCATCGTGTTTTTTGGGTGCGCACCAGAATCACTCCTAACAAAAGCAAAACGGTGTTTTGGTTTCCATCTACATAAAAAGATGATAGTAACGCTCTGTTTGGGCTCATGCATGCACACTTCTTCACACATGCACACGAAAGCTCATACCAAGAACTAACTTAATTGGTCTTTAAGGTGCTACTGGAAGAAATTTTTTTTTGTTTTGTTTTGACTATGGCAGACCAACACGGCTACCTATCTGTAACACACACATACTGTAGTGGAAACACGGAAGACCATTGTAAATTCAAGGAGTTAGATGACATGTCTCTTTCGCTTTTACATCCGCGGTTTAAGGTTTGCTAAAACATGATAGTATAATTTGTTTTTCACACACCTGTGTCAGGAGTTTTCTGGGTCCCCTGTGTTCTGATTGGCTACTCGGGAGGATACCCAGTTGCAGTGAATTGGGTTGGAGACTCTCAGCTGCTCTGCATTAGTTGCACCCGGTGTCCCAGGCTGATCATGAGTGATGCCTGCTAACCAGGTGCAATCAATCAAATCAAAGTTGTCTATAAAAGCTGTAGGCTGAAGGGGCTCAGTGAGCTTCTTCACAAATGGAGGTACCATATGCTGTGAGACTGTCGGCCAGGGGTCTCTCTCGCTGCTCTACCAGGAGCTCCAGGCAGCTGAAGGGGAGATTGTTTGCGACTCCTCTCTAGTATGCTATAATTTGTGTTTTATATGCCTGCTGCTATCTTTTAACCTTATGCAAATAAAGCATTGCTTATTCTTCATCCACTCGCGTGCTTATTGGCTCCAAATCCAGAAATAACCCTGCCCTTGGCAGAACATATACAGTGCTTTTTTTCTGGGGGGGACGCAGGGGAATGCATACTCCTAAAACATTTTGTGAATGTACTTTTGTCCATTTATTTATTTTTCCCGGTTTGAACTATAAAATGGTGATTTTCTTGAGTCAAAATGAGAGTACCCCCAATCATTTTCTTTAGAAAAGAAGCACTGCATATATACACACACATATACATATATCCATTTTATTTTTATATATTTACAAACGGACACCTATACCTAGGTATGTATATTCTTGTATATAAACTTCCGCGGCCCACCCGTGTACCATCCCTCCGCCAAGGGGCACGAGAGGAAGGCCACTGGGGGAGAAAGGCAGGTGAGGACGAGGCGGGGGGCAGGGCTGCCCCCTGGGGAGAGCGGGGTCGAGAGAGAGTGGGTGGGAGAAAGAGAGAGGGCCAGCCTGGCTTGGCACGCCTCTGCTGGCCCAACGTCGCACAGCCTCTTCCGCCCGTTTCCCTCCCCTTCCTGTGCTCATGCCTCTCCTCCCGTGGCACCTCCTTCCGGTAATCCTACCCTCGCCCAACATGGCGGCAGCACAGCCTCTTCCGCCCGTTTCCCTCCCCTTCCTGTGCTCATGCCTCTCCTCCGGTGACACCTTCTTCCGGTACCCCTGCCCTCGCCCAATATGGCGGCAGCACAGCCTCTTCCGCCCTTCCGAGCTAGGAGTGCAGAAAAAGGTGAAACTGCCATGAAAAGGAGAGGAGGAGTGAGAGTGAGTGAGTGAGTGAGTGAGTGAGTGAGTGAGACAGGGAGCATCCTAGAAGAGATGGAAGGGGAACCCAAGGGTCATCTAGTCCAACCCTCTGCAAAGAAGCTCAGAGCTACAATTCCCAGGTCTTCTTTGGGAATTCTATGGGAAGTAAGAGTTTCTACATTCATGAGCATTCACTTAGAGTGCGCTCATGTTTTTACCTTTTATTGAAAGCGGCCACAAGTGACTTGGGTGGAGTATAAATAATAAAATTATATTGCTCCTGCTGCTGTTCTTCTCTTAGCCTAACTCAAATCCAACCCAATACCAAACCTTAACCCTAATGCTCACCCTAACTCAAATCTAATCCTCACTCTAACCCTAACCTTAACCCAAACCTAAGCCTCAGTCTAAACCTAAGCCTAATTTAACCCTAACCCTAAGTAATAAAATTATATTGCTCCTGCTGCTGTTCTTCTCTTAGCCTAACTCAAATCCAACCCAATACCAAACCTTAACCCTAATGCTCACCCTAACTCAAATCTAATCCTCACTCTAACCCTAACCTTAACCCAAACCTAAGCCTCAGTCTAAACCTAAGCCTAATTTAACCCTAACCCTAAGTAATAAAATTATATTTCTCCTGCTGCTGTTCTTCTCTTACCGTAACTCAACCCCAACTCTAACTCTAACTCCTAATCCTAATCCAACTCAAACCCAACTCTCACTGTAACTCTAACCTTTACCCAAACCTAATCCTAAACACTTTGCTTCTTTTTGTGGTGTTTTGTGTTATTGCTTCATTTCGTAGGTCATGAGACTTTCTTTGTTTCTTGTGGTGTTGGTTCATTTAGCAGTTTTTTAATTGGCTTTTGTGTTTCTTTTGGTATTGCATCATCTTCATAGGTTGTTTGGATTTCTGATTAATTTGCTTTGGATTTCTGGTAGCTCTGCTTCTTTATGATTTGTTTCTGTGTTTCTGGTGTTTTGGCTTGGTTATGTCATAAAATTGAAGAAATACCACCAGAAGCACAAAAACCAAGAAATATTCCCAAAATGAGGCAAAAGCAGGAGACATGAAAACCAAGCCAAATCAATGGAAAAGAAACAATCTCACCCCAAACCGCAGAACCATTCAAAGTCAAAGAAGCAAAACAATTAAATGCAAAAAACAAGCAAAACCACCCCAAATTAAACAAATCAGCAGAAAACAAAAAAGAAGCAGTAAAGCCACCAATTACAAAGCAATGCCACAAGAAACTGGAAACCAGTTTTTAAAAAGCAAAACCAGAAACTCAACAAGCATGCAATTTATGGGAGTCCAAAAGCACTTCAAGCAACAGAAATTAACCAACATAGCATACTAGTTTTCGCTTAGTCTTGGGTTTCTGGTGAATGTGCTTTGTTTGCAGCTGGCTTCATTTGTTTTTCCATTGGTTTAGCATGTTTTTTGTACTTTTGCTTTATTGCTTCTTTTGAGAAGTTTTCTTGTTTTTGCATTCTGGTGGTAATACTTTTGAATGCTTTGGGGGTTTCTGGTGAATCTGCTTTGTTTGGGATTGGTTGGCTTCTTTGTCAGTTTCCATTGATGCTGCTTTTACATGGTTCTTCTGCTTCTTTTCAGTAGGTTTTTGTGTTTTTAGTGGTTGACTTCATTGTTGGAATGGTCATTAGACATTTCTGGTGGTTTTGCTTCATTTCTGGTGGTTTTCCTTTTTTTCTTGGGTTTATCAGATCTCATACAAATTAATATTCTCAAAGGTGCAAAACCCAAAAAACCTAGAAATGAAGCAAACTCACCATAAATCCAGCACCCAATCTGTTATGTACTAACCTTGGATCCTAGAATGCAACAACTGATTGGTCTTTTCCTGCAGGCCAATCAGGCTCCAAGAGGGAAGCAGAGTTAGCCAGTCAGACGGGACTCATTCTGTAAATAATGTATATAAAAGCCTGAGGTTGGGGGGGGGGGCAATAAAGAGCATGAAATACATACAAGACTCTGAGTATATTTCACAATCGTAATTTATATAAAAGAATCCATGAAACAAAAACCACCCCAAAAGAAACAAATTCAACATAATCCCAAAAATGAACCAGAAACAACAGAAACAAACCACATCCACCAAAGATGAGAAAACCAATTGAATAGAACCACAAGAAACCCACGCAGTAAACATCTCAGGGAAAAGCGAAATCACCCCCACACCATGCAAAACTAAGGTTTAACTGGCTTTGGGGTTTCTGCGAAATTTACTTTTCCCCTCTTGTTGGGGGTTTCTGGTGGTATTTCTTCTGCTTCTCACATTTCTGCTTCTTTTCAATTGGTTTTGGGATTCTGGTGAATTTGGTAATGATTTGATTGAAGTCTCTGTCTGGCAATTTTCCTTTTTCATGAATTCCTTCCTTGTTGGGTTTCTGGTATCTCACTTTTGGTTTTCCCATTTCTCTTAGTTTTGCTACGTTTCAGGTAGTTTGCTTACTTTTTGGAATTATGCAGTCTCATAAAAATGGAGCAATATCATTAGAAGCTTAAAAAGCATGAAAAAAAACCCCAGGCACTAACCCTAACCCTGAACATCCACCTACGTATCCCCTGCCCTAACCCTAACCCTGATATTCATCCATCTTGGGGATAACAATCTGGTGAGGTAAATTCAGTTGAGATCACTAAATATCTCCATCAGCTGTGCTTCCTCATCCCTGAGCTTATCATAGTTTGGTTTGGAATGTTGTAGAGGTGCTTATGGAGTGGGGGCAGCCTTCCTAAGAAGGTGGATGGGCAAGACATAAAGCTAATCATTCTACAACGACGTTTGTGTTTGAAAATGTGGCTGCTTATATCCCTCATGGCAGAATTATGTTCTGTGCCCCACAGTTGTATAGACCTGGTGGTATGCATCTTTCTGATTTGGGTTCTGACATGATTTTTAAGGATCTGCAAAGAGCTCTGTTTGAGCACTTGTGTGTTTGTGGGTGGAGGTGAACAAGCACACCTGCCCAGACTTAATTTGATTTGGTTACATTGGTCGAATCTGACTAGTTTTGCCGATCCTCAAGTTGTTATATTTAATAAATACAACCTATTTATCCACTTTTGGTTGTCTTGACTCGTCCTCCTGATGTGCTAGGAACCACTCGGTTTGGGGGGCGCTGCAAAACATGCGGTTTTTACTGCAAACATTTTGCCAGACTTTGGCCTTGATTTGGAGTGAATCAGACGATGTTGGGTTTTGGGGTGACCTTATGACCCCTGTCAGTTACTTGGTTTGTCGGGCAAAATGCTACAAAAATGCTACAATGTCTGGCAAATGCTACAAAACTTTTGCCAGACTTTGGCACCAGTTTGGAGTGAATCGGACAATGTTGGGTTTTGGATATTAATTATGAACCCCGGTTTGATGTATCAATTACTCTGTTTATGGGGTGTTACAAAATGTGGGGGTTTTGCTGCAAAACTTTTGCCAAACATCAGTTTTGATGGGATCCCAGATTTGGGGGTTTGTAGTTAAATGAAGCATTCTTTCAGTGCTTCTCGGGAAATGTGCAGTTTCCGTCAGATCAAACTAATACTACTGGATAAAATTATATGGTTGTTGATTATCAGACAGTTCTCCCATTTATCAAGGAAAACGTCTGTTATGGGTGGCTTTTGCTTGGTGTGTGTGACTGTTGACAGACAGATTTGAAAAGGAACACAGCTTCCTCTGTCTCACAGTGACTTACTGGCCTTTTTGATTATGCAGTCGGCTCGCAATACACTTCCAGCTGGATTCCGAGGACAGGAAATGATTCTGCTAAAGGCTTTCTGTGAATATACCGTATTTTTTGCACTATAAGACTCACTTTTTCCCTCCTAAAAAGTAAGGGGAAATGTGTGTGCGTCTTATGGAGCGAATGTAGGCTGCGCAGCTATCACAGAAGCTGGAACAGCAATAGGGATTGCTGCTTTCACTGCGCAGTGATCCCTCTTGCTGTTTTGGCTTCTGAAATTCAGAATATTTTTTTTTCTTGTTTTCCTCCTCCAAAAACTAGGTGCGTCTTGTGGTCTGGTGCGTCTTATAGAGCGAAAAATACGGTAATTTCAGTTGATTTGTTTTAATGGTCACATAAAGGCACTTTCTTTGGTTATAAAATGATGTTGTGAGTCTTATATCTGAGCAGTCAATAAACTCCCTCCCCCACAGAAACGCTTGTCTTACTTCTTCTTCTTCTTGGCATCCATACTTACATGTTTGTATAAAGAAAGACTAACCCCACCCCGAACCCCACCTCCAGCTTTCATCTTATTATTCTAGTGACTAGTTACAGATAGGTAGCCGTGTTGGTCTGCCATAGTCAAAACAAAAAAAAAATTTTTTTTTCCTTCCAGTAGCACCTTAAAGACCAACTAAGTTAGTTCTTGGTATGAGCTTTCGTGTGCATGCAGGTATCTGAAGAAGTGTGCATGCACACGAAAGCTCATACCAAGAACTAACTTAGTTGGTCTTTAAGGTGCTACTGGAAGGAAAAAAAATTTTTGTTCTAGTGACTAGTCAGTGTTCATAGCAACACTTGCTTTTGTTACTAGACAAACTGCCCTGAAAGACAGTTACTATGAACTACATGTGTCGTCTTGATTGTTGTTGCTAGTTTCTGCAAAACACTTCTTTATCTTTCAACAAGAAATAAATGAATAGGAGGCTGCTCTAAGGAAGAAGTGTGATTGCATCTGGAATATCAGACTCTCTGTATTTTTATTTATTTACTTGATTTAGGGGTGGCCGCTTCACCCCCTGGCTAAGCCCATGTCCCCAACTAACTGAGCTTCTTGGGATCATCCTGCCATGCTGTGAGCTACTACATTATCCTGCAGTTTACAGAACCTTCCTTAGAGAATAAAAAACTGAGGCAAATTTCCAGTCTAAACAGGCTACACAAAAAGAAACAGCAGCGATTCTTTATGTATGACTTGTGCTTGAGCGCCTGATATCTCAGAAAATCAACATCAGTGTTAGGGTGGGTGGGTCAGGGCATTTCCAAAATGTTATGATAGATGGAGCCATGGATGTGGCCAAGGGGGGGCCAAATAAATAAAAATAAATAAAAATACATAGCTAACTGAGGTTCTGACCCCCTAACAAAAGGCCTGCCCCCACTAACAAAAATCCTGGCTACGCCCATGGATTAAGCCAACTACAGTAACTCTGGTTTTGTCCCCACCCAGAAGTGTAGCATGTGTGGGCCGTGGGGGCACAAATTTGGTTTTTTTTTTAAATAAATTTTTATTAGAGTTTTACAAAAGAAAAAAATAAAAATTTACAGAATAAAAAAGAAACCACAGATAAAAATAGACAATACAAAAAAGAAAACACACAAAATACACAAAAAACAGCTAATTAAGAAAAAAAGAAATTAAAAAGATAAAACAAATCCATTTTTCTCAATATCCTCAAATTCATATGCTTATATCCTTGACCTCCTCACACCTCCCCCCTTTTGTGTTCCCATTTACATACTTAATTCAGCAAATTCTTACCCTTTTTCAAATATCTTAACTTTGTGTCATAACATATTATACCTCAATATTTTCAACCTTTTATCAATACATTTTTTTACATAATATTATTAACTTTTGTCACTAGTTACCACTTATTACCAATCCAAGCATAATTTTAACATTCATTAATTTTACAGTATTTCCGAAGATAGTCTTTAAATTTCTTCCAGTCTTCTTCCACCAACTCTTCTCCCAGGTCTCGGATTCTGCCAGTCATTTCTGCCAATTCCATATAGTCCATCAGCTTCATCTGCCACTCTTCCAGGGTGGGTAGCTCTTGTGTCTTCCAATACTTTGCGATAAGAATTCTTGCTGCTGTTGTTGCATACATAAAGAAAGTTCTGTCCTTCTTTGGCACCAATTGGCCGACCATGCCCAAGAGAAAGGCCTCTGGCTTCTTAAGGAATGTATATTTAAATACTTTTTTCATTTCGTTATAAATCATCTCCCAGAAAGCCTTAATCTTTGGGCACGTCCACCAAAGGTGAAAGAATGTTCCTTCATTTTCTTTACACTTCCAACATTTATTATCGGGCAAATGATAGATTTTTGCAAGCTTGACTGGTGTCATGTACCACCTGTATATCATTTTCATAATATTCTCTCTTAGGGCATTACATGCCGTAAATTTCATACCTGTGGTCCACAACTGTTCCCAGTCAGCAAACATGATGTTATGACCAACATCTTGTGCCCATTTAATCATAGCAGATTTAACTGTTTCATCCTTCGTGTTCCATTTTAGCAGCAAGTTATACATTCTTGAAAGTGTTTTAGTTTTGGGTTCTAACAATTCAGTTTCCAATTTTGATTTTTCCACCTGGAAACCTATTTTTTTGTCCAAATTATAGGCCTCTCTTATTTGAAAATAATGCAGCCAATCTCGCACCTTGTCTTTTAATTTCTCAAAACTCTGCAATTTCAATTTATCTCCTTCTTGTTCCAATATTTCCCAATATTTCGGCCATTTGGCCTCCATATTGGACTTTTTCAGTGCCTTTGATTCCATTGGTGACAACCACCTTGGGGTTTTATTCTCCAGTAAGTCTTTATATCTTAGCCAAACATTAAACAGTGCTTTCCTGACAATATGGTTTTTGAATGCTTTATGAGCTTTAACCTTGTCGTACCACAAATATGCATGCCACCCAAAAACGTTATTGAAACCTTCTAAGTCCAAAATGTCTGTGTTCTCAAGAAGCAGCCATTCTTTCAGCCAACAAAATGCGGCCGATTCATAATAAAGTTTCAGGTCTGGCAGGGCAAATCCACCTCTTTCTTTAGCGTCAGTTAGTATTTTAAATTTTATTCTGGGCTTCTTGCCCTGCCAGACAAATCTAGAAATATCTCTCTGCCACTTCTTGAAACAGTCCATTTTGTCCAAAATGTGCAGAGATTGAAACAAAAATAACATCTTTGGCAATACATTCATCTTAATAGCCGCAATTCTGCCCAACAAGGAAAGCTTTAGGTTTGACCATATCTCTAAATCTTTCTTCACTTCTAACCAACATTTCTCATAGTTATCTTTAAATAAGTTTAAATTCTTAGCAGTCATGTTAACCCCCAAATATTTAACTTTCTTTACTATTGTTAGGCCTGTCTCCTTCTGAAACCTTTCTTTCTCAATCGGTGTTAAGTTTTTCTCAAGAACTTTAGTTTTTGACTTATTCAACTTAAAACCAGCCACCTGACCAAATTCTTGAATCAATTCCAAAACCCTTTTCGAACTAGATTCTGGCTCCTGTAATGTTAAAACTAGGTCATCTGCAAATGCTTTCAATTTGTATTGCTTGGCTCCGACCTGAATACCTTTAATCAAACGGTCCCTTCTAATCATGTTCAATAATACCTCCAGGACTGAAATAAAGAGCAATGGGGAGATTGGGCAGCCTTGTCGTGTACCTTTCTCTATCTTAAATTCCTCTGTCACCACATTGTTAACAATTAGTTTAGCCTTTTGTTCTGAGTAAATTGCACTTATACCATTCTCAAACCCTTGGCCCACCCCCATCCCCTGAAGATTTTTCTTCATAAAACACCAAGAAATGTTGTCAAAGGCTTTCTCCGCATCTATAAAAATTAAAACTGCTTTGGTATTTATGTTCACTTGCAGCTTCTCCAAAATGTTAATTATGTTCCTCGTATTGTCCGACAAGTGTCTGCCCGGGAGAAAGCCAGCTTGGTCCTTGTGGATCTCTTCCAATAATACTTTTTTTAACCTATTAGCCAAAATATCAGCAAATATTTTGTAATCCACATTAAGCAGGGATATGGGGCAGTAGTTCTTAAGTTGCGTCTTTTCAGACTCAGTTTTCGGTATAAGTGTAATATAGGCTTCCTGCCACGACTCCGGCGCCTTTTTCCCCTCTAAGATCTCATTGCAGACCTCCTTTAGTGGCCGAATTAACCAGTCTTTCAAAACTCTATAATATTTGGAGGTTAAACCGTCTGGTCCTGGAGATTTACCCAACTGCATATTCTGAATGGCACCCTCCACTTCCTGTTCTGTAATTTTATCACTCAACATTGTCTTTTTTTCTTGAGAGATTTTTTGTAGTCCATTTTTCCTCAGGAATTGGTCTAACTCATCCTCTTTCTGTGGCCCTTGTGTATATAGTTGTTTAAAATATCTCTGGAAACAGTTTCTAATTTCCAATGGATTCTGTATGATCTTTCCATTTACCTCCAAATTTGTAATAGTATTTAATTTCGGTCTTTTCTTCATCTGCCATGCTAGCAGTTTCCCACATTTGTTAGCCGATTCAAATGACTTTTGTCTCATCTGCTTAATTTTCCATTCCACCTCCTGGTTTATCATTTTCTGTGGAGTTTGGAACTGACAGGGTCAGAACTCCGAAGTGTCCTGTATCTAGGGGGAGGAGGGGGAGTAGAAGGAGGAGCTTGTCGCAGAGCAGTGACTCACAGTGTGTGACTGCTTCCAGACTTCCTTTCACTTCTCGCTGAGCAGCAGCTTGGCACAGAAGCTGCGAGTGTGCTTTTGGAAGCACGGCTGAGAATGCCTCCAAGTTCCGATGGAGGAGACTGATTTATGGCTTGTAAATAAACGCTTCTAGAGATAAGAACCGAACTGTCTCTGGACTTGATTTATCCCTCATCTCACACGGACAGGACCGCTGCGACTCTGCTCCCCTGCCAGGTCAGCTTCTGAACAGAGCTGCGCAATGGAAGCGTGACTGGACGCAGGGGTTTGATTTATCCAAAGGTTATGGAAGTATCGCGTTTCCTGATAAGTGTGAGAAGGCTGCCAGCGACGTGTTGCTGTAAATCTCCTGCCAGGGAAGGGCAGTGGGAGACGCCGGAGAGCGGAGCCAAGAGCCAGAAGGAACGGCTGCTTCGGAGGTCCGGCTTGCTGGCAAACTTGTGAGTACGCTGAAGCCCCGGGGGGAGGCAGAATGGCTGCTGCACAGGAGCAGCAGAGCCAAGAGAGCTACCCCGGTGAGAGGCTAGATGGGGCCAACTGGGAGGCCTGGTCAAGAAGAGCAAGGGGGTGGTTTGTGGCCACAGGGCTCTGGAGTACAGCCCAGAAGGAGCCGGCCCCACCCATACAAGCTACTGCTCTGCTGAGTGAGAGAGAGCAGAGAGAGTTCTGCTTCTGGAAAGCAAGTGTGGACGCTTTGCTGTTGCCCCACCTGGAGGGCGTTAAATCGGCTCAGGCCGCGTGGCAGGTGCTGAGGAGCCTGTGCGAAGGCTCAGCAGGAGCCAAGGGCCGTGAGGAAGCCGAGGGCCAAGGGAGCAAGCCCCAGGCTGAAGGGAGAGCCAGACCAGAGGGGGCTGTTCCGGGAAGCTGTTTCTCTGCTTCGACACGTCTGTGTGATGGACTGTGTGCTGGAGAGCGGCTGAGAGCTGTGGAACAGGGCAAAGGCTGCACCCCAAGAGCGAGTGGGGGGGCAGGCCAGGCAGGCCATTCCAAGAGCTCTGAGAAAGCGAAAGGCTTCGAAAGTTGTTTGTGCTTTGAGGCGACGTCCAACAGCGCTGGGAAGCATCCGCTAGAGGCCCAGGCTGCCAAGGACACCGGCCGGCGTGGAATGTCAACAAAGCAGGTTCCCAGGGCCGGTTCCCAGCAACGACGTGGGAAAGCAGCAGGCCAGGAGAAAAACAAAGACAAGGCGTCTTATCACCTCACAGCTGCGCTTGCGTCTCTGAGAAAAGACAAAAGCCTTAGCCGGGAAAAGGCTGTGGCCATGGCAACCGATGGGAGTGCAAGCAACGCCATGGCATCTGTGGAAAACAACCAGAGACACTCTTTATCTCTCGTGATAGATTCCGGAGCGTCGCATTGTCTTGTGACCTCTAGAGGGCTGTTGAGGAACTGCAAGACAGTTAAAACTGGACGCTATGTTACTTTAGCAGATGGGTCTCAAAGACCACTGACTGAAACTGGGCTTCTTTATTGCTCTTTCATAGATCATTGGGTAGAAGCTTTTGTGGTACCAGAGCTTGCTCACTCTCTTTTAAGTGTGCCAGCCCTTATGGCTGCTGGGTTTGATGTTTTGTTTTCTAACAATATGTGTTCCTTCTACAGGAATGGGAAGAAGATTCACAGTGTCCAGAGAAGAGGCACGCTTTTTATGGTCGAGATGCCCATTGAAGATGGGGCTGGTGGGAAAATGGGGCTGGTGGAAAATGGGGCTAGTGGAGAGTCCATTGACGATGCCCAAGGGCAGTGTGCAAATGTCCCACCACACCATGATTGTTTACACTTATGGCATCGGAGGTTTGGACACGCAGGGTGGTCATATGTGAGGAAGGCCACAGACAACACCATTGGGTGCAGGTTCAAGGCATGTGACAAATACCTAGATTGTCAAGCCTGTAAGCAATCAAAGGTCACAACATGCTCATACCCCAGGTCTGAGAGGAAAACCAGTAAACCCTTTGAACTTGTGCATGCAGATTTGTCGGGACCCATGCCGACACCTTCGTTAGCTGGTTCTAAGTGGGTTTTGCTTCTGGTTGATGATTTTACAAAACATGCGTGGCTGTTTGCTCTGCAACAGAAGTCAGAGGCAGCTGCACTGATCAGGGATTGGATCACAGCAGTAGAGCTACGGTTCTCTACCAAAGTAGTTTCCTTTCAATCTGATAGGGGGGGGAGTTTACAGGTTCTGCGCTGCAATCGTTCTTCAGGCAGAAGGGTATCAGTCATCGACTGACGGCCCCCCACTCTCCGCAACAAAATGGGGTTGCAGAGAGGAAGTTTCGCACGCTACAGGAGTCAGCGAATGCTATGCTGGCAGACTCAGGTCTGCCACAGCGCTTTTGGGCCGAGAGTTATCGGACAGCATGTTTCCTGCAGAATAGAGTGTTCAATTCCAGTGTAGGAGACACACCGTATTTTCTGCTTCATCGGAAAAAGCCCAAAGTACATTTTCTGCGCACTTTTGGGTCAACGGCTTGGGTTCTGATTCCAAAGGCCATGCGCAGAAAAGGTGAGCCAAGATCCAGGAAAATGATCTTTGTGGGCTATGAGCCGGGTTCAAAGGCGTGGCGCTTTGCATACCCTACTGGCAACCAGTCCAGGCTGCTTATTAGCGGCAGTGCTGAGTTTTGCGAGCAGAGTGGGTGGAAGCGGCTTCACGGAAATCCGGATGTTCTGGTAGACTCAGATGAGGAAGAGGAAGAGGGTGAGGCTGAACCTGTTGCTGGTGAGCACAGTCCACAGCCACAGAGTCCAGAGCCGGGATCTCCAAGGGAGAGGCTCCGTATCTCTCCAAAAGGGAGTCCCAGGACCCCTCCGCAGGTTTCTGTCAAGTCTGAGCCAAGGAGTGAATCATCCTCGCCAGCAGAACCAGCTGTTCGCCCTAAACGGCGCAGCAGGTCAGAGGGGGATGATCCTGACATAGAGAATAGGAGGGTTGATCCAGGTGAATCAGGCGCAGTTCCAGAATTCACGCTGAGGAGGTCAGCAAGATCAACCAAAGGGAAGCCACCTGAAAGGTTTGAAGCCACGAGTGTCTGGGTTGGTGTGGCTAGGTGTGAACCTGAATCCTTTGAGGATGTTCAGAAGTTGCCTCGGGAAGAAGCCAGCAAATGGCATGAGGCGATGCAGAAGGAGATGAACTCAATGGAGTCTCTTGGAGTGTTCTCACTCACACAGCTGCCGGCTAACCAGCAAGCTGTAGGCTGCAGATGGGTTTACCGTCTTAAACCCACAGAAGCAGGAGAACCACAGTACAAAGCGAGGTTAGTGGCGCGTGGATTTACACAGAGACGCGGAGTTCACTTCACAGAGGTCTATTCGCCGACTTCAAGGGCGGAGACTTTGAGAATGCTTTTGGCAATAGCAGCACAGAGAGGTTGGAAGGTGAACCATTTTGATGTAGATGTCGCCTACCTGAACTCAGATCTCCAGGAGGAGTTGTACATGCGTCCTCCTCCAGGGTTTGAAGTCAGTGAGCCAGGCGTTGTGTGGCGGTTGCACAAATCCATCTATGGGTTACGCCAATCTGCCAGGAATTGGAATATGTGCCTACATGAAGCCTTAGAAAAGCTAGGTTTTAAGAGATCTCTTGCAGACAGTTGTCTTTACATTAGAGATTCAGGCTTGCAACAGCAAGTGGCACAGGTGTTTGTTGATGACATCTTGTTGATGACAAGGACAAGTGAACAGGTAGAGAAGTTTGCTAAGGAGCTTGGTAAGCGGTTCAAGCTGAAGCAACTTGGAGATGTCAAGTCCTATCTAGGCGTAGAGATCACAAGAGCAAGTGATGGAAGCTTTTTGCTTCGCCAGAAAGGTAAGATTGAGCAGTTACTTGAAAAGTTCAGGATGTCTGAATGTGCAGGTGCCAGATCACCCATGGAGACTGGGTACGTGAAGGAGTGTCAGCAAGTAGAACGCGTGGTGTTCGAAAACACTGAACTCTTTCAGTCAGCTCTGGGTAGTCTGTTGTATCTGTCACAGTGGAGCAGACCAGACATAGCATTTGCTGTCAATCTGCTCAGTAGAGAGGCTTCAAGTCCTAGTGTGCAGGCCTGGAATGGTGTTAAGCGGGTGCTACGTTACCTGCAAGATACCAAAGACTTTTGCCTCAAGATGTCAGCTGAGGGTGATGTCAAGCTGACTGCCTGGGTGGATTCGGATTGGGCTAACCTTGAGGACCGCAAATCAGTGTCAGGCCTAGTGGTGAAGTTTGGGGACTCAGTGATTGGGTGGAGGTCCCGAAAGCAAAGTCTCATAGCGCTTTCATCTACTGAAGCTGAATTCAGTGCGCTATCAGAGGTTTGCAGAGAACTGGAGTTCTATGTGTGTTTGGTCGAGGAAATCTGTGAAGAGGATTGTCAGCCTGTTGTGGTGCATGAGGACAATCAACCATGCCTTAAATTAGCTGAGACAGGGCAATTCAAAGCGAGGACCAAACATTTGGACATACGCTTCCGAAATGTGTGTCAGAGCGTTCATGAGGGGCTAGTTGCTCTGAAATACTGTCCCTCAACAAAGAACCTCGCTGATGGTTTCACAAAACCATTAACCTTCCAGAAGCACGAGGAGTTCTGTGAGGGTCTGTGTATGGGGAAAGCATTGTTGGCTATTGTCCCCAGATCCAGGACAAGAGGGGGTGTGGAGTTTGGAACTGACAGGGTCAGAACTCCGAAGTGTCCTGTATCTAGGGGGAGGAGGGGGAGTAGAAGGAGGAGCTTGTCGCAGAGCAGTGACTCACAGTGTGTGACTGCTTCCAGACTTCCTTTCACTTCTCGCTGAGCAGCAGCTTGGCACAGAAGCTGCGAGTGTGCTTTTGGAAGCACGGCTGAGAATGCCTCCAAGTTCCGATGGAGGAGACTGATTTATGGCTTGTAAATAAACGCTTCTAGAGATAAGAACCGAACTGTCTCTGGACTTGATTTATCCCTCATCTCACACGGACAGGACCGCTGCGACTCTGCTCCCCTGCCAGGTCAGCTTCTGAACAGAGCTGCGCAATGGAAGCGTGACTGGACGCAGGGGTTTGATTTATCCAAATTTTCATATACTGTACTTGATATAACTTAATTTCTCTCAGAATCTCTTGCGATTTTGGTTTCGTTCTTAATTTCTTCTCTCCTTCTTTTATTTTTTCCAAAATTTTATCTTTTTTCTCATTTTGGGTTCTCTTCTTTATTACATTCTGTTGGATCAAAAACCCTCTCATAACCGCTTTGCCTGCGTCCCAGATTGTCCTTTTTTCAACCGTAGTGTTCAGATTTATCTCAAAGTAATCTCTCAAAGTTTTTTGGGCCTTCTTAATCACCTCCTGGTCTCTGAACAGGGTGTCATTCATCCTCCATCTGTAGGAACCGATTGGCGTTAGTTTCATCTCCATCTTCACTGCATTATGGTCGGAGCAAGTTTTTGGGCAAATTTCCACTTTTCGTGTCTTAGGTGCCAGTCCTCTAGTTATCCATATTTGGTCAATTCTTGTCCAGGTCATGTTGGCTTCAGAGAAGAATGTTCCCTCTCTTCCAAGGGGGTTCTTAGTTCTCCAAATGTCAATCAAGTCCATATTGTCAGCCAATTCAAAAAAGGTTTTTGGTAATCTGCCATCTTTAGTTACCACCTGTCTCTGCGACTTATCCATGTTTGTAGATACCACCCCATTCATATCTCCCATCATAATGATGTTATAGTCCAAATAGTCCAACAATGTCTCATGCAATTTCTTAAAAAATTCAGACTTCCCCTCGTTTGGTGCATACACTCCTACGATCAAATATTTTTCACCTTGTGATTGAATCTCGATTGCAACAAATCTTCCTTGTTCATCTTTAAAAACAAATTTCGGTGATAGGCTTTCTTTAGCATAGATAACAACTCCTCTCTTTTTGACTTTGTCCGATGAGATAAATTCTTGGCCCAATCTTTTGTTAATAAGGACTTTTCTATGGAGCCTTACCACATGGGTTTCCTGTAAACAAATTAAGTCCAATTGTTCCTTTTTCAATATATGAAATACTTTCCTCCTCTTCTCCGGGGAGTTAAAACCGTGAATATTCCAGCTTAATAATTGCAGAGACATGATGTGTTTATTTTAATTTCCTCCAGCTGCTCCCAAAAGCTCGTCCAGTTCTTGCGGTGGTATCTTTCTTTTTGATTTGTCAGGTCCCAAAGGTGGTGGTGCTATGTCTAAAACTCCTGGTCTCTGGTCTCTTGGCACTTCTGTCGCTTCTTTTTGTAAGTCTTCTTCGAAATCTCTCAAAAATCTTTCCTTGTCTTCCACTGATCTGATTCTAAACTTTTCCCCTTTAAAGGTAAAAGACAGTCCCTGGGGGAATTCCCATCTAAAGGCTATGCAGTTCCTTCTCAGTAGGGCCACCAAGTCTCCGTAATTGGTTCTCAAATCCAAAAGATATTTCGGTATATCCTTGAAAATCTCAACTCTGGAGTCGTTGATCTCTAGGGTCTTCTGAAAGTGTGCACTCAATATTTTATCCCTCTCTTCGTTCGAACGGAGGGTCACCAAACAGTCTCTCACCCTGTTTTTCCTCCCCCCTCTTCCAAGTCTAAAAGCGCTCACTATCTTGAAATCTTTTTCCAGCTCCAAATTCCAAAATTTCACAAATTCCTGTGTAAGATAGTCACTCAAATTGTCCTTTTCAAGTTCCGGCACGGCTCTGATCCTCAGGTTTGTCTGTTTTTCTTTCAATTCGATCATAGACAATAAAGCCTGATGATCCCCAATCTGTTTACGCATAGGTTTAATTTCTTCCTCCACAGCCACAACTTTTTCTTTTGCTTCCTCAGCTATTTTTCTAGTAGACGCAGATTCCTCCAGCAGTTTTTCAATGGCTTTTGTGTTTGAATTAATACTGGCTGTGTTCCCTTCAATTTTAGTTGATTGGTCTGAGACCTGTTTGCTTAGGCCTTCCAATTTCTCATAAATTTTATTCAGTACAGATGTAAATTCCCCTTCTGAGGCCATTCCTTTTATCTCGGTTTGCCCCAAATCTTCCTCCTGAGTCACAGGAAGGCCGGGCACAGATGCTCTACGTTGCTGGGAGACTGTACTAGACTGTTGCACTCTGCCCTTGGATCTTGTTGCTCTTTGTTCAGTCATCCCCTTTTATCTTTCAGTCAAGGTCGGTCCCACGGTCTGGCCTTACTGTGGAAATTCCCCAATGTCAGCAATGGAAAATTCCCCCAGCTAGATGCACTCTTTAATAGTCCTCTAGGGGGACACTGTAGCAGCCATAAAGTTCACAGTAACAAAGTACTTTCCTAAATTTCCATGTCCCCTCCAATATAAACAAGCAACAGTTTCCAATCCAAAGACTCTGAAATGTATCACCTTGCAGAATTAAATCTTAAATGTAGCAATGTTCATAAGTAGTGCAAGTCCAAATGTAGCAGTTCATACACCTGGCAGTCCGTTCCCAGGGATTTCAAAAGACAGCTTTTTTTTTTAAATTTTCCCAGAAGAAATAAAGTCACTTTCCTTGCTTTCCCCCTCTCCTGATCTGGGGGGGGGGAATTCTTTCGTTTTAATGCTTGAATTTAAAGTTCTTAAGTCTCCACTTTGAAGTACTAGTGTAGAAACGTCTTTGCTTTGATCTGTTACAAAGCGGAAAGGCGGACTTCCTGTTTACACCTTCCCGCTTCAGTGCCAAATTCTCAGATTTTTTCTCTTCAAATCCAGTTCTTTTAAAATCACCTACTCACGGATAGTCGTTTAGCAGCCAAATTTTCACAGGAAAAAGGTCAGCACTCTCCGGCAACAGCTACGCGGCTTCACCCCGCAGAAGCAGCAGTCGACTCATAGCACCGCGCCGCTCCTGTTACGCTCCGGAACCCCTTACGGGGCTCCCTCGCTGAATCGGGGGGCGCTAATGGTGCCCGCCGAGTCCCACGCTCGCAGGCTCCTTCTGCCTGCGATTTTCAGCCGGGTCTCCGCTTCGCCGTAGCGGACAGACCCACTTTCTGCGGAGCTTCCCCCTCCTACTCAGAAGGAGACCGCCATTGCCGTTGGCGCCGCCTCCGGAAGTCGTGGGGGCACAAATTTGTGGCAGGGGGCACAAACAGGTGCCCCCACAGCAGGCTCCCTCATTGGTGCCTGGCTCCACGTGAAAAGGAGCTGACCTAAGCTGCTGTGCTTCTGCTGGCCACAGCTCTGTCCTTAGGTTAGGCCTGTCCTGGGGAAGAGAGCAGGAGGGTGGGTGGCCGCAGTGCACCTCACTCCCAGTCACAGCAGCAGCTCCGCCTCCGGGTCACGTCTGACCTGGCACACTCAAGCTTCCCTGCCCCTCTCCTCCCCTGGACATGTGGGGAATGCCCCTTCCCCCTCGTTGAGTTCTGCAAAGGCAGCCCTGAGACTGAGGAGGAAAGAGCTCACTGCTCATGCCAACCCTAGAGAGGATGTAAGAAAGAAGCAGGCTGTTGGAGGACAGCCGAGAAACAATTGAGCTTGGTGGAGCAGTGCCCCAGTCCCCCTTAAGGACAAGCCTCCACTGACAGGGAGCAAGAAGGAATTTTAAATGGTGAAAGACAGGAGTGCCTGGCGTGCTCTGATCCATGGGGTCACAAAGAGTCGTACACGACTAAACGACTAAACAACACAATATTGGCATGGGAACTACAATAGCTCAATGTTGCAATTTGTCTACCCTACTTAATATTTACCATTAAGGAAAGTATAAAGTCATGGAGTAAATCCTTTTCAGCTTGTTGATAGATTCACAAACAAGCACGAGTTCACAGCCATTTGCACAGAGCATATATTCCCCTCCAGTTCCCTCCGCTTTCTCCTCCTCCTCAAGAGTCCTGCCCCATGTTGAGTTTCCTGAGCATGAACAGAAAGCTCCTGTCTTGGGACTCTTTTGGACTCTTGGCACCCTTCCCAGGAAAAGGGGATGAGAAGCCAAGCGGGGTCGAGAAGCCTTGCGGTTCAGCTTGTTCAAGATGTGTTACAACCGAATGAGATAAGAGTCAGTTCTCAGGCTTGCTTTGACAGAGCCTATTCATTAGCTTTTTGAAGCCTTCTCGTACTGATAAAAGTAACATTTTGCCTATGCATCTTGTGAGAAAGCAGAGAAAAACTTTAGCTGTGGATTTTTGGAAGAGAGAAAGGGAATTTTGGACAGGCCTAGGTGGGGTCACCTGTCCTCACCTCCTGGACAGGCCTAGGTGGGGTCACCTGTCCTCACCTCCTTCAGGTCAACCAGGACAACCTCACAATGATCCTGTGTTATGTCAGGGGGCTCAGGGAGAAAGTCTCCTTTGGTAACTTGCAAAGCAGCTTTTTCACACAGAAGGTCCCATTACACCAACAAATGGTTGTTGTATTGTTACTTGTGCTGCAAAAATGTGTAGAGGCCACAGTACAGAACAGGACACAGCCACATCTAGCAGAATGTCTGGCAGAGGTTTTGCCTTTGCAAAGTGTTTTTGGAATATGAGGAATGGCAATATAATGCTATTCAGTATCTGTCAGTGGGACCATGCATATTTATTCCAATTCTGCTTCCTTCCCCACTGCCTTTCATCCCTTTATTGGCCCTTACTCCTCCTGCACTGATAAGGAATGGCACAAATAGGCCAAGAGCATTGCCTGTGTAACTGCTACCTGTTATTACTGCAATCCTATAAGGACTTGAGAGCAGGCCCTGGTCAACTGACGCCTTATTCACACTGTGGCAATAAACTTACATCTGGGCTATAGCATTTCAGACTGCATCCTGCACCATACAAATAAATATTCTTCCATAGGAAACTAGCAGGTGAGGGATGAACTAGAACCCTTCTCCCTGACATGTTAGATTTTCTGGGTTTTTTTGCACACACAAAGCCTCCAGACTGCCTCCAAACTGTCAATGTTTTGCAGGAGGAATTATTCAAGTGCACACCAGAATTCTAGGTCTGCACAATTAAAGCAGGTTAAAGCTCTCTTTTGCCCTTGTCCAACAAATCCACTTAAAAAACAACAGACTTTTTTTGGTTTGAAAAGTGATGAAGAAATGCAATGATATGTGTGGGATGAACAAATGATTTTGTGGAAACACCACGCAACCAAATCAAGATGAATGATAATTGTCATAGAAGTGGCTCAGAAATAAATCAGAACGAGTGTTCAATAAAGACTGAACGTAAGCTACCACGTAAACTTCCTGCAACTAAATATGGATGAATGCCAAATAAGCAGGTCAAGTAGAGGAGCCCTCAAATAAAGGATTGGGCTATAAATGTGGGCAGTGCCAGTGGAACCAGGAAATTCTACCTAAATCTCTAAATTCTTACACAGAAACCTTAGCCATTGCCTTCCTTGTCTGTGATTTCCATAATTAACGTACAGGGGACTTTACAGTGTTTTGCAGTCCCTTTAATATAGCTTTTGCATGTGTCACATACATCAAACTTAAACCAAGATGTTTCCTTGGTATTCATTCTGCTTGTGCCAGCTCTCTTCCTGCACAGGAAGGAAAAAAGCAGGGAGCCCCACTCTGACTTGAATGTTCATTTACCTCAACAGCTGCAGGTACTTGAACCACACTTTCTGCAGCGTCCATAGCCTCTCATACAATGGAAGAAATTAGCTGAGAAACAAACCAGGATTGAATGCATGCTAAATGTTTGTTAATTGTCATATTTCCTGTTATGTACTGAAGTTCTCACCCTGGGCCAGCAGGGGGATACTGTAGATAGTTATGCAAATGAAGGATTGAAAAGTGACGTTCAGTGATTGGATAGTTTTGTATGCAAATGAAGGATCAAAAAGTGACGTTCAGTGATTGGATAGTTTTAGAAAATGGCAACAGTTACATTGTTCTGGAGCTCTGTATAAGCAGGCTGACTGAGCTCCTCAGCTTAGTTCTGTTCCAGCTTACAAAATAAAGAGCTGCTTTGGAGAAATCACTGTGTCGTCTGCTATGTCAACCCACAACTTAACACCGGCAGCTAAGGGACACACCTGGGAGACGCCAAAGACACCCTGGTCGAGGGTACACATCGATCTGGCCAGCCCCTTCACGGGCGGACCTTTATGGTAGTGGTGGACACCTATTCCAAATGGCTGGAGGTGGCCCTGATGCTCTCTCCCACTACCGAGGCCGTCATCCGGGTGCTGTGAGGCCTGTTTGCGACGCATGGGTGTCCTGATGTCCTTGTCTCCGACAACGGACCGCAGTTCACGTCAGGCACTTTTGAGTGCCACTTTTGAGGCACTTTTGGGACTGGGCATCCGCCATGCCCTAACGGCACCATTTCATCCATCCCGGCAAGCAGAGAGAATGGTGCGCTCGGCAAAAGAGGCACTGGCGCGCCTGGACCGGGGAGACTGGCACAAGCGGGTCGCCGAATACTTGTTCATGCAACACATCACCCCTCATGCGGCCCCAGGGCGGAGTCCTGCTGAACTGCTTATGGGCCGCCGCCTCAGGTCACTGCTCGACCAGTTGCACCCGGACTTTGCCATGGCCGAACCCCCAGGCTGTGCCAACGCGCCACGGTCATTTGTTCCAGGAAACCAGGTCTTTGCCCGGAACTATGTGGGGGACATTCCTTGGGTGCCAGCCACAGTAGTGGGAGTCACTGGACCTTGCTCGTACCAGGTGGCACTCGAAGACGGGCGCTTGTGGCGCCGGCACATAGACCAGCTTAGGCGCAGGGTTGGGGACTTGGACACTACCGTGGTGCCCCCAACTGCGCTCGTGGCTCCAGAAGAGACACTTACAGATGGCGAGGCTCCACCTACACCTCCCTCGCAAACTGCCAGCATGGAGCCGAACCAAGCCGCTTCAGAGGGTCTGCCAGACTTACCACAGGCTCAGACCACTCCACTTGCGGAGGCTCTACCCACAGCAGCGGATCCAGGGGATTTGGTTTCAACGCCACCTAGGGTCACCACAGCCTCAGCAAGAATTATGTGGCCCCCGGACTTGGCTACCAGTCCCCGGCGGTCTGGCAGAGTTTCTAAGCGCCCAACTTATTTAAAGGACTATGTTGTTGGACATGTATCATTGTTGGTCTAAGTATGGGAAATGTAACCGATATGCTTTTGTGCCTAATTGAACCATTACGTGAAGTGCTGTATATAAGGAAACCATTACGATTGTAACTAACGCCTTATCTCAGTGGGGAGGGGTGTTATGTACTGAAGTTCTCACCCTGGGCCAGCAGGGGGATACTGTAGATAGTTATGCAAATGAAGGATCAAAAAGTGACGTTCAGTGATTAGATAGTTTTGTATGCAAATGAAGGATCAAAAAGTGACGTTCAGTGATTGGATAGTTTTAGAAAATGGCAACAGTTACATTGTTCTGGAGTTCTATATAAGCAGGCTGACTGAGCTCCTCAGCTTAGTTCTGTTCCAGTTTATAAAATAAAGAGCTGCTTTGGAGAAATCGCTGTGTCATCTGCTATGTCAACCCACAACTTAACATTTCCATTTTGCAGCGTGCTATCAATGCACCATCCATCTGCAATCACCCCTTTAATTACACGCTGCTCCAAAGGCCTCTCAAATGGCAAAGATCTTCTTGTTCACGGTAACCATCACTCTGCTTTTTGTTCTGACAAAACATAAAAGAGTTGTTTCCTCCCTCGCCCTGCTGTGCCCAGTTCCTTATGCTAATTTATAAAGAGCCAAGTCAACTGTTTGTTTTAATGAAGGTTGAGGACCAAAAAGGGGTGAGGAGGCAATAAAGAATAGAAGTTTTATCAGTGCACAAGCTAGGAAGCATGAGTCTCTTATCATAAGCACAGGCTGGGGAAAGAGGAGGGCCCAGTTTCCGGTAACAAACCTTGTTCTGCAGGAGGCTTTTACTACTTGATAGCATGTTCTTGCAATGCCTACAACTTGAGGCCTAGTTCTCACTGGGGTGCTGGGCCTGTTTCTGGGCTCCTGGCCTCAGACTGCAGGCAGAATCTCATGACTGAATCCTCCATCTTGTTAACACCACTTCCCTCTATGTCAAAAACCAGCATGCCGGGGAGAAAAGTTCTTTTCTAAGCTTCTTCCCAACATTCTAATTTTCTGGGTCACCTCGGAGTCCTGCATCCAACAGCCTAGTGCTGACAGAAAGTTCTCTGATTCCTAGTGTATTTGTTGACATTTTACAAACTGATAAAAACCTGGGTTGTGCCTTGAGCCAGAGCAGTAAATGGTGCTATAGGGGGCCCACCACGTAATACCACCAATTAATAATGTGGCGGATCCACTCCTCTAACTGCCCACTATAAAATGTAGTGCACCCACCTCACGGCACACCAATTCCACAAATTTCTACAATTTACCACAGATTATGTAGCGGGGGGACTTGTGTGAGGGAAAACGCAATGATTTAGAGTCTGTATCAGGGACTGGGCAGAGGAGGAATGGTGGAGACAGTATAGATTTACAGCAGTGGTTTGTGGGAGGTCACAGCTCAGAGGCAGATGAGGGAGAAAGTTGGAAAATACTGTAACACCATTATCCAAGAGGCTGGGTTCTATAGCCTCTCACTGTTAAGATTGAAATTAATAATAATTATTATTATTATAATTAAGAAATGATGGTATGAAACTTTCCCTTGTCTTTATACATTCCTGGACAACCAGCTGGGAGCCGCTGACAGCATCATGACACTCAGGCAGGAGTTGAACAAACAAACAAGAAAAGTTTATTGAACAAAATAGGTTTATGAAACAAAGTGGGTCAGGAAATGTGTTCTTTCAGGTAGAAGTTAACTTGTTTACTCTAACTTTAAGATGTCTTGGGCTTAAACGCAATACTATAGCCACAGACTCTAGTCTGACTCTGCTGTCCATCACAGGTGCCTGCCCTTCCCCCAAGGTAAAAAGTACCAAGATGGGTAAAGTTATTGTAGCACCTAAGGAAGAAAACCCCACAAGCATTTCTTCCCCGGCCTGACGGTGAAATCATCAGCATCAAATAACGGACAATGTGTTGTCCCCTGGTGACACTCCTCAGCATCACCCTGAAACAGCTGCTTTGTGGTCATCCCTACTTGAACTGGGGTTTCCTTTATTACATCCAGAATTTATTACATCCAGAATTTCAGCATGCATCTGCCAAAGCCAAAAGGGAGCCAGTGTTTTCTTGATTGGATCCATTCTGTTTACACAGTCAGACATTGTAGGCTACAAATGCATGGATTTTGCCTCCCCATATAGCTGGACTTGAATCACAGCCAGAAATATAGTGCCAGCAGAGATGAGTGAGAGAGAAAGGAGTGGGGGGGCGGATAGCAGTTCAGTTAAGAGGTAATAAAGATTGAAGCCTCAATAGAATGGAGAGTGGCAATTAGACTAACATGTGTCCAGGAATTCACTTGTAAATGATTGCATGGCAGTCTTGTTTAACCCACCTAGCTCCTCTGATGCACCATGGTTAAGATATATTCATGCCAAGTAGAGTCATCTTTAAAAGAATTGCAGGACTCTGAAGCAACTGAACTTAGCATTTGGCTATGGACACAGCAAGGACTTTGAAGCAAAGAACCTGCTCTGAGCTCAGAGAGAGAGAGGAGACTACTCGTAACATCTGTAAAGTGTGTGTATATAATGACGTATGTTGGAGTTGGCCTAGTAAATACAACTCTGCTGAATGGCTGTTTCGTGTGGTGAGCTTAATTGCCTGACTGAGCTTCTATGGCACCCAACATCCAACAGACCATTCTCATATGCCTATTTGTTGAGTAAAAGAGTTCACCTGAGCTGGAAGCTATGCTTACAACCTGGGACTGCAGTTTCTTTTCTGCACACTACATAGCCCGACAGAGCAAGCGTTCCTTGAAATGTGCTTTAAGTAGCTTCTCAGATAAGGCCTCCATCACAATAATTGTTTAGTACTGCGGGTCCTAAACAGTGGCCCACAAACCCCACTGCGTGTCTGTGAAGAATCCAAGGAGCAGGGACTGTGAATGGCAGATGCAGTGGCTGCTCCGAGGTCTGTCCACCAGGTGGGCAGGATGGACCAGAAGTGAAGGGTGGCAGGAGGCAATTGAAAGGAGTGGAGAGGACTAGAAGCGTGAAAGGCAGAGCAGGAAGGGAACAAATATAAACAAATAAAAGAAGCAATAAAAATACAGTTTCAAATCATCCAGCATAGCGAGTTACCATCACTACAAAATCTTCAGCTGGAACACCAGCCAGAATTCACTAAAATGCATCAATTACAGCAGAAATTCATTTTATCACACAATTAAGCTGCTAAACTGCCCATAGAGGTTTGGATAAAAAGAATCCATGGAAGGATCAAGATGTAATATCCTGCAGTGTGAAATTACTAGATTAGACCTAGAGCAAATTTTCTATTTTGGGAATCTCAAACAAAAATTCTTTTTAGAGAAAAGAATGAAGACACCCCCCAAAAAAAGAAAAAGAAAAGAAAAAAGAAATCTGTGAGTGAGTTCAGGAAGATAACACCAAGCATACAATAAAATGATGATGATGATGATGAATGGTGTTATCCTCTGCTCTGTCATGGAGATGTTATAAACATGCGAGCTCTGGGCCTAGTGTAGAGTGTCCTCAAGGTATGACTGGTTTGCAGGCATACAGGAATGTGTGCTCCTCTCTCCACCATCCTCTCATCCCTATTTTGGCTGTTCCACCGCTCCAGCCAGCAGCAGAGGAAGTAGATCCCTGGAGTATTGCCCAGCAAAACCAGAGTTTCTGCCAAATCAAAGCATTGTGCCTAAAGACAACCAAACTCTCTCTCTCACACACACGCAAACCCAACAGCAGCAGCAAAAATTGAAAAAGATAGTGTAGAAAGCTGATATCACAGCACAAATATTGCCACTGCCAGTAATATCATATTTTTGAACGGCTGTAACGCTACTCATATTTAACCTATGCTTCGTGTTATATTTCCTCTTTCCATACCGAATAGATGAAAGCATTTTTTTTATATACAAATAATACGCTACACATTGTTACCAGGATTGCCAAAATGACCATTGAGTAAAAATGACCTGGCTTGCTCCTGTGCATTTAAAACACTTTGATCTGCAGAAGGCTGCAGGTGGGGCCTTTTATGGCATGGTGCTAATTGTGATCACCTTTAGAGTAAAGTGCTGTTCCAGGGATAGCAACCCACACAAGCTCAAAAGTTAGCAACTGCCGAATAGGAATGCTGCGGAGTGATAAAAGGACTGTGGGAAGTTAGTGATGTCAGAGCTACAGTTGTGCCTTAACTTCAAGGTGACCTCCTTGTTTTTAGATCTTTGTCCTGTCCTATGCAGCCTCCTAGGAGAGTCAGCAACACCACACCTGCAGAATTACACATGGCTTCTGCCAGCATTCCATGTCTCTGGGTTGCTCTAGCCATTAGGCTCTAATGTACAGGCTAAGAGCAGTGTTAGAAACTGGAATAGAAAAGGTAGGAGCCATGTGGTTCCTGGAACCTGGGTTGTGGGTGCCAAAAAAGAATGTCTAGTCGCCATTTTTATTGTATTCATTTATTTGTTCACACTGGCTTTATTTTTGCACATGCAGGAAAATGAACCGTACAGTTCCTCACTTATTCCATGAATACTTATTATTTATTTTCCAAAACAAGACTGAGTTTCCTTTTCTCTGAATTCTTTTTAAATATAATGTTCAAGCTGTTCAGAAAACTACTATTATATGTGTGTTATGGGGCAAGTGGGGGCAGAGACAAACAAAACATTTTGAAGTTCAAATGTGTCTTTGCGGCATTCAGGCTAAAGCATCAACAATACATAGATTTTCTTTTTCTATTTTTGCCTTCAAGAACAGGGTTTGCAGAGGTTGGACTTACCAAACAGCACTTGCCCCCAACTTGGATCTTGGCATCTAGGAATTCTCCCTTTTTATACTTACTTTTCTTTCTTGCCACCAACATGGTTAACTGATGTATTACCATCGCTCTTTCTCTAATACAAGATCTTTTAACAGACTCAAATAGTGTTACTTAATGACTCTACAGCTAAATCATATCCAGTTGGGACTTCATTTTCTCTTATTATATTAGATCAGAAGAAGCTTTTTGGGAACAAAGACCAAAATATGTCACATATCACCTTGGTTTCCTTTATATCTCCAACATAAATTGTTAGAACCCCTACAGATATTATTTGATCTTCATGGGTGTTAAATACCACCAGACAGTAAACTCATAAATGATTTCTTTCAAACTACTGCCAATAGTTTGCTGTAGAAGATTTTGCCAAATCCATTTCCATTCTGGGATATCATGCCATTAAAATATTGTACAACAGATCCTATTCTAAATGGTCAAATGCTGTTTCCACATCAAAAAAGTAAAATCCTGTATGACTGCTGCTGCTGCTCTGGTGGGTGCTGGGTAGACCGCTCCCCCTCCTGCCAACTCCATCGGGCCTAGGGGGCAGGGCCTGCACTCACCGCCACAGCTTAATAGGCCTGAGCAGCTCCTTGCAGCAAGTGACAAAAATGGTTTTAAATGGTTTAAGTGCTTTTAATTTGCTGCACCTTAAATGGTGGTTTTTAAATATAATATTGTATTATTGTATTTTTGCTTGGGTGGGGAGTTGTTTAATTTTAGTATAATTGTTTTTTGCTTTGTTTTAATGCTTTCTTTTTTGTTAAGTTATTATATAGTTTGTATTTTGCTTTTTAAGAGGAAGGGTCAGAACTGCCTGGGAGTGGGCCTCAGTCAATAGAATGGCTGGGGCAGGTTCCACAGGGGGGGATGTATTGGGAAACCCGATCTCAGTGATCACGGGCAGGAGGAGGAGTTACCCTAAGACCAGACCATGTCATTACCGAGGAGGCAGGCTTAGTTGTTGTTTGAGGACTATCCCTGCCTCCAGGTATGGTCCTGACTGGAAGGATACTGGAATCAGCAAGGGAAACCCACATGACCTGAAAGTGTTGCTGTGCAATGCCAGGTCAATGATGAATAAAACCACTGCCATCCACGACCTGATTGTGGATGGAGGATTAGACCTGGCATGTGTGACAGAGACCTGGTTGGATGAAGCAGATGGGCCTGTCCTTGCCGCTGCTTGCCCACCAGGTTTCTCTTACACACAGCAACCCAGGTCATGTGGGCGGGGAGGGGGGGGTTGCAGTGATTTTAAGAAAGTCATTAGTCTGCACCAGGCATCCTATTGGGAAGACCCAGTTCTCTGAGTGCATGTTCTGGAAGTTGGGCTATAGGGGGAGTACAGGATTCCTATTGGTGTACCGACCTCCCGGCTGCACCAAGGATTCCCTGCCCGAGCTGCTTCAGATCGTGGTGGATATGCTCCTGGAGACGCCTAGCTTGGTTGTCCTAGGGGATTTTAACATCCATGCCAACGCAACCTTACATGGGGCCACTCAGGACTTCGTGGAAAGCATGGAAACTACAACTAATCCAGAATGCGGCAGCTAGACTGGTGACTGGGAGCGGCCGCGGAGACCACATAACACCGGTCTTGAAAGACCTACATTGGCTCCCAGTACGTTTCCGAGCACAATTCAAAGTGTTGGTGCTGACCTTTAAAGCCCTAAACGGCCTCGGTCCAGTATATCTGAAGGAGCGTCTCCTCCCCCATCGCTCTGCCCGGACACTGAGGTCCAGCTCCGAGGGCCTTCTGGCGGTTCCCTCACTGCGAGAGGCCAAGTTACAGGGAACCAGGCAGAAGGCCTTCTTGGTAGTGGCGCCCGCCCTGTGGAACGCCCTCCCATCAGATGTCAAAGCGATAAACATCTACCTGACATTCAGAAGACATCTGAAGGCAGCCCTATTCAGGGAAGTTTTTAATATGTGACATTTTAGTGTATCTTTCATCTTTGTTGGAAGCCGCCCAGAGTGGCTGGGGAAACCCAGCCAGATGGGCGGGGTACAAATAATAAATTATTATTATTATTGTCAGAGCTACCTTAGGTCCCAGCTCACAAAGGACCAACGCTGCTTCGTTGTTAAGTATAAAAGTCTTTATTGAAGTTCAGTTTCACTTCCAGAGCCGCAGCGCGCAGCTCTACGTCTCAACTGTCAGACCGCTGATGCTCCGTCTGAGTCTCCTCCCCCTTGACACCAATTTAAGATTCTAGCCTTGCTCCACCTTCTCCGCTGCTCCTTCCTCCTCTGGGTCCGCCTGCCCGCCGGGGTTCCGCCCTTTCTAGCCTCTTCTCCCGCTGATTCCCCTGAGCCTTCTCCCTCCCTCCGGCGGGCTTTAGGAGCTGGTTCCCCATCCGGGTCTCCTGCTGTTCCGCACGCCTGCACATTTGAACTTGGCGCGCGCACCCAGCCAGCAGCTTTCCTCCTGACCGTTTCACTGCTGCTGTCACTGCTTCCCCCTTCGGGGGGGGCTAGCTGCAACTGACCTCCCTTCCGTTCCCCCACTCTCCGATGGAGGCGTGGTCAGCCCTGACTCACTCTCTCTCCCCGCTGGAGGAGACGCTGGCCCTGACACATGTGACTCTTCCCCCCCACTACGCTCTGGTGGGGAAACTGGTCCCGATCCTCCACTGCTGCTTTGGGGTTCCCCTCTGGCTCCTTGTTTCTGGTGCGTCCCCCCTGGGACCCCCCTTGCCCTGACCATCGGCGCCCCCTTCTGGGAATCTTCTGATTCGCTGGAGAAGCTCATGGAATCTCTCGGGCCACTGTCATACTCCCCTACGCTGCCCTCGGATTCTTCCCCTTCGCTCTCCAATTCCTCTCTCCCCAGTGCTCCTGCTCCTGATTCCCTGACATCCATCCCCCCCTCGAAGCCCCCCCTTCCCCCCTCTCCCTCTTCGGGTGTGGGTTCCGGGTGCTCCAGTCCTGTGGGTGTGAGTGCGGGATACCATTCTTCCCCCCTGGTGTGTAGCCGGTCCACTGGATCCGGCCCAACCGCAACGGGCTCGTCGACATCGATTTCCTCTGCTTCCATCTCTCTGCTGATGTGCTCGAATCCAGGATCCTCCCCCAACACGTCCATGTCCTCCCCTCCCCCGGGTACCTCTGGTGAGACTGCTTGCAAAGGTCCCTGCAGCAGCTCCCTGCGCCACCCCACCTCCGGTTGAGTGTCCCACCAATAGGAGCGGTCTGTGGCAAACCCTGAGAGAGACCCCTCCGAGGAGCTAGTGTCTGGCGTCGTCTCTTCAGCTGATGAAAAACCCTGGAACGTACTGGCTGACAGTGTGGGTGTGAAGAGCCAGTCGTCGAAATACTCTACCGGCATAGGTCTGTGTGTGAAGAGTGCATGGAACTCGTCTTTAAGATACTGCTCCTCCACGGCATAGCACGGTACCCACCTGTTGGCACTGGCTGGGGTACCTTCCCTGGCGAGGAGGTATTCCACCCCCTCTTCCCCCCACCTCGAGTCCAAAATCTCCGTGACCTCGTTGAGTGGCGTCACCCTCCGTGACCCCTTCCTCTTCGGAGATTCGTTAAGTGGGTCTGGCGCGTTCCCTGTCGCCTGAAACCTGTGGGGTTCCCTGTAGGGTGTGAGCACTGACCTATGAAAGACTGGGTGCATTCTGGAGCCCTCCGGGAGTGTCAACCGGAAGGCCACTGGATTGATTTGCGCCGCGACCTGGTAAGGTCCCAGCTGCTTGTGTTTGAGCTTCCTCTTAGCTAGTGTCCTGGCCGGCACTGCCTGGGCTGCTAACCAGACCCAGTCCCCCACCTGGATGTCCTCCCCGACCCTCCTGTGCTTGTCTGCCTGCATTTTGTAGGCGTGTTTCGCCAGTTCCAATTGCCTTCGGAGTTGCTCGTGGACCTCCTGTAACTCTGCTGCTAAGTGCTCTGCTCCCCTTGGCTCCCCCTCCCCCTTCGTCTCTAACCCCGGGAAAGTTCTGGGATGCCGCCCATTATTGGCGAAGAACGGTGTCACTCCTGTAGACCCGTGCTTCGTGTTGTTGTAGGCAAACTCGGCCAGCGGTAGGTAGTCCACCCAGGTCGAGGGTTGTTGATTGGCGTAGCATCGCAGGTACTGCTGCATGATGGCGTTGACCCTCTCCGCTTGTCCGTTGGTCTGCGGGTGTCGTGCTGACGCTAAGTTGATCTTGACATTCAGGATGCCCAGCAGCTTCTGCCAGAAGCTCGAGACGAATTGGCGACCCCGGTCGGACAGGATGGACCGCGGCAAGCCGTGAGCTTTGAACATGTGGTCTATGAACAGCTTGGTGGTCTGTTCCGCTGTGGCCACCTTCGCGCACGGAATAAAGTGCGCCACCTTGGTGAACATGTCTACGACCACGAGCACCGCTGTTTTGCCTCGCAAGCTGGGCAGATCTGTGACAAAGTCCAGGGCCACTTTCTCCCACGGTTCGAGCGGCGTCTGTAGGGGTTCTAGTAGACCCGCCGGCTTCCTGTGTACTGGCTTGGCCCTTTGGCAGGTGTCACACCTGGAGACGTAATCCGCGACTTCTCCCCTCACCTTGGGCCACCAAAAGTCTCTGGTTACTAATTCCGCCGTTTTGTCCTTGCCGAAGTGCCCAGCGCTGGGCGCGTCGTGTAGCTGCTGCAAGACTTTCGCGCGGAGGTCATCTCCGGGCACGTAGAGAGCCCCTTTGCGGATGAGCAGTCCGTCTCGTATCTGGAACTCGTCGTCCTTCGCTGTGCCTTTTCGCACCTCCTCCATCTTGGATTGTGCGAACGAATCCGTCTGCAGCGCTCGACGCACCGCGTCCAGGTCCACGGCAGCTGAAGCGCACGCCCACGCTTTCGGTGCGAAAATGTGCTTGGCCGCCACCGGCGCCGCTTCCTCGAGATACTGCGGCTTCCTGGATAGTGCATCCGCCATGACGTTGTTGTCTCCCGGGATGTATTCTATCCGGAAATCGAAATCCGCAAAGAACTCCGCCCAGCTTCGCCAACTTTTATCGCAAGTTCATCAAAGGGTTCGCGAAGGAGACGGCGGCCATCACGGACACCCTCAGCTCCAAGAAGAAGAAGTTCACCTGGACGGACCAGGCGGAGCAGTCCTTTCGGAGACTCAAGCGTCTCTTCGCGTCCGAAGAACAGCTGCTACATGTAAACCCCAGCAGACCAATGAGGGTTGAGACGGACGCCTCGGACAGAGCGGTGGGGGCCGTCCTGTTGCAGCAAGATCCGCAAGGGGAATGGAGGCCGTGCGCATTCTACTGCAGGAAACTCAGCAAGGCGGAACAGAACTACACCATCTGGGACAGGGAGTTGCTGGCCATTCATGCAGCTTTCAAGGCGTTGCGGCACTTCCTCGTTGGAGCCAGGCACACAGTGCAAGTCCGCACGGACCATAAGAACCTGGAGTACTGGCGCACGGCGCGCTTCCTGAACCAGAGACACATTCGCTGGGCGGAGTTCTTTGCGGATTTCGATTTCCGGATAGAATACATCCCGGGAGACAACAACGTCATGGCGGATGCACTATCCAGGAAGCCGCAGTATCTCGAGGAAGCGGCGCCGGTGGCGGCCAAGCACATTTTCGCACCGAAAGCGTGGGCGTGCGCTTCAGCTGCCGTGGACCTGGACGCGGTGCGTCGAGCCCTGCAGACGGATTCGTTCGCACAATCCAAGATGGAGGAGGTGCGAAAAGGCACAGCGAAGGACGACGAGTTCCAGATACGAGACGGACTGCTCATCCGCAAAGGGGCTCTCTACGTGCCCGGAGATGACCTCCGCGCGAAAGTCTTGCAGCAGCTACACGACGCGCCCAGCGCTGGGCACTTCGGCAAGGACAAAACGGCGGAATTAGTAACCAGAGACTTTTGGTGGCCCAAGGTGAGGGGAGAAGTCGCGGATTACGTCTCCAGGTGTGACACCTGCCAAAGGGCCAAGCCAGTACACAGGAAGCCGGCGGGTCTACTAGAACCCCTACAGACGCCGCTCGAACCGTGGGAGAAAGTGGCCCTGGACTTTGTCACAGATCTGCCCAGCTTGCGAGGCAAAACAGCGGTGCTCGTGGTCGTAGACATGTTCACCAAGATGGCGCACTTTATTCCGTGCGCGAAGGTGGCCACAGCGGAACAGACCGCCAAGCTGTTCATAGACCACGTGTTCAAAGCTCACGGCTTGCCGCGGTCCATCCTGTCCGACCGGGGTCGCCAATTCGTCTCGAGCTTCTGGCAGAAGCTGCTGGGCATCCTGAACGTCAAGATCAACTTAGCGTCGGCACGACACCCGCAGACCAACGGACAAGCGGAGAGGGTCAACGCCATCATGCAGCAGTACCTGCGATGCTACGCCAATCAACAACCCTCGACCTGGGTGGACTACCTACCGCTGGCCGAGTTTGCCTACAACAACACGAAGCACGGGTCTACAGGAGTGACACCGTTCTTCGCCAATAATGGGCGGCATCCCAGAACTTTCCCGGGGTTAGAGACGAAGGGGGAGGGGGAGCCAAGGGGAGCAGAGCACTTAGCAGCAGAGTTACAGGAGGTCCACGAGCAACTCCGAAGGCAACTGGAACTGGCGAAACACGCCTACAAAATGCAGGCAAACAAGCACAGGAGGGTCGGGGAGGACATCCAGGTGGGGGACTGGGTCTGGTTAGCAGCCCAGGCAGTGCCGGCCAGGACGTTAGCTAAGAGGAAGCTCAAACACAAGCAGCTGGGACCTTACCAGGTCAAATCAATCCTGTGGCCTTCCGGTTGACACTCCCGGAGGGCTCCAGAATGCACCCAGTCTTTCATAGGTCAGTGCTCACACCCTACAGGGAACCCCACAGGTTTCAGGCGACAGGGAACGCGCCAGACCCACTTAACGAATCTCCGAAGAGGAAGGGGTCATGGAGGGCGACACCACTCAACGAGGTCACGGAGATTTTGGACTCGAGGTGGGGGGAAGAGGGGGTGGAATACCTCCTCGCCAGGGAAGGTACCTCAGCCAGTGCCAACAGGTGGGTACCGTGCTATGCCGTGGAGGAGCACTATCTTAAAGACGAGTTCCATGCACTCTTCCCACACAGACCTATGCCGGCAGAGTATTTCGACGACTGGCTCTTCACACCCACACTGTCAGCCAGTACGTTCCAGGGTTTTTCATCAGCGGAAGAGACGACGCCGGACACTAGCTCCTCGGAGGGGTCTCTCTCGGGGTTTGCCACAGACCGCTCCTATTGGTGGGACACTCAACCGGAGGTGGGGTGGGGCAGGGAGCTGCTGCGGGGACCTTTGCAAGCAGTCTCACCAGAGGTACCCGGGGGAGGGGAGGACATGGACGTGTTGGGGGAGGATCCTGGATTCGAGCACATCAGCAGAGAGATGGAAGCAGAGGAAATCAACGTCGACGAGCCCATTGCGGTTGGGCCGGATCCAGTGGACCGGCTACACACCAGGGGGGAAGAATGGCATCCCGCACTCACACCCACAGGACTGGAGCACCCGGAACCCACACCCGAAGCGGGAGAGGGGGGAAGGGGGGGCTTCGAGGGGGGATGGATGTCAGGGAATCAGGAGCAGGAGCACTGGGGAGAGAGGAATTGGAGAGCGAAGGGGAAGAATCCGAGGGCAGCGTAGGGCAGTGACCCGAGAGAATCCGAGGGCAGCGTAGGGCAGTGGCCCGAGAGATTCCATGAGCTTCTCCAGCGAATCAGAAGATTCCCAGAAGGGGGCGCCGATGGTCAGGGCAAAGGGGGTCCCAGGGGGGACGCACCAGAAACAAGGAGCCAGAGGCGAACCCCAAAGCAGCAGTGGAGGATCGGGACCAGTTTCCCCACCAGAGCGTAGTGGGGGGGAAGAGTCACATGTGTCAGGGGCAGTGTCTCCTCCAGAGAGGGAGTCAGGGCTGACCACGCCTCCATCGGAGAGTGGGGGAACAGCAGGGAGGTCAGTTGCAGCTAGCCCCCCCCCCGAAGGGGGAAGCAGTGACAGCAGCAGTGAAACGGTCAGGAGGAAAGCTGCTGGCTGGTTGCGCGCGCTAAGTTCAAATGTGCAGGTGCACGGAACAGCAGGAGACCCGGATGGGGAACCAGCTCCTAAAGCCCGCCGGAGGGAGGGAGAAGGCTCAGGGGAATCAGCGGGAGAAGAGGCTAGAAAGGGCGGAACCCCGGCGGGCAGGCGGACCCAGAGGAGGAAGGAGCAGCGGAGAAGGTGGAGCAAGGCTAGAAACTTAAATTGGTGTCAAGGGGGAGGAGACTCAGACGGAGCATCAGCGGTCTGACAGTGAGACGTAGAGCTGCGCGCTGCGGCTCTGGAAGTGAAACTGAACTTCAATAAAGACTTTTATACTTAACAACGAAGCAGCGTTGGTCCTTTGTGAGCTGGGACCTAGGGTAGCTCTGACACGCATAGTGTATGTAATGAGACAAAAATAGCAAAACAACGTCTCCTCGCTTCCATATGCGTAGAAAGAAGACGAATAAGCATTGTTTGGGCTTATTTCAATTCGCATCGTGTTTTTTGGGTGCGCACCAGAATCACACCTAACAAAAGCAAAACGGTGTTTTGGTTTCCATCTTCATAAAAAGATGATAAAAACGCTCTGATTGGGCTTATTTAAAATTGGTGGTTTTGGAGTTGGAATGCACATTCAACCAAAAATAGCAGTTTAATGTTTGTTTTCAGCCCAAATCAAGCATAGGTGTTTTGGTTCCATCTCAATAGAAAGAGGACATATAAGCTTGGATTGTTCTTTTGGTGTTCGTTCACCCACACATAGCAAAGTGTAATAATCTTAAACAAAGCAAAAGAGGTTGATTTGGGTTCCATCTACATAGAAAGAAGAACCTTGAATTGCGCTAATTTCGTGTTCTATGGTGTTAATGCTCATAGACGCAGAAATCGCATAGTGTATGTAATGAGACCAAAATAACAAAGCACCTTCTAATCGCTTCAATATGCACAGAAAGAAGACGAATAAGCTTTGATTGGGCTTATTTCAATTCGCATCGTGTTTTTTGGGTGCGCACCAGAATCACTCCTAACAGAAGCAAAACGGTGTTTTGGTTTCCATATACATAAAACGATGATAAAAACGCTCTGATTGGGCTTATTAAAAATTGGTGTTTTTGGAGTTGGAATGCACATTCAACCGAAAATAGCAGTTTAATGTTTGTTTTCAGCCCAAACCTAGCATAGGTGTTTTGGATCCATCTCAATAGAAAGAGGACATATAAGCTTGGATTGTTCTTTCGGTGTTGGTTCACCCACAAATAGCAAAGTGTAATAAGCTTAAACAAAGCAAAACAGGTTGATTTGTGTTCCATCTACATAGAAAGAAAAATCTTGGATTTCGCTAATTTGGTGTTCTATGGTGTTAATGCACATCGACCCAAAAATCGCATAGTGTATGTAATGAGACCAAAATAACAAAACAACGTCTTTTCGCTTCCATATGCCTAGAAAGAAGACGAATAAGCACTGATTGGTCATTTCAATTCGCATGGTATTTTTTGGGTGAGCAACAGAATCACTCCTAACAAAAGCAAAACGGTGTTTTGGTTTCCATCTTCATAAAAAGATGATGGTAACGCTCTGTTTGGGCTTATTTAAAATTGGTGTTTTTGGAGTTGGAATGCACATTCAACCAAAAGTAGCAGAGTAAAATGTTTGTTTTCAGCCCAAATCAAGCATAGGTGTTTTAGTTCCATCTCAATAGGCGTACGAATAAGCTTGGGTTGTTCTTCTGGTGTTCATTTACCCACAAATAGCAAAGCGAAGTGTAATAGGCTTAAACAAGGCAAAACAGGTTGATTTGGGTATCATCTACATACAAAGAAGAATCTTGAATTTCGCTTATTTTAAGTCGTGTTCTGTGGTGTTAATGCTCATAGACCCAGAAATCGCATAGTGTATGTAATGAGACCAAAATAACAAAACACCTTCTAATCGCTTCAATATGCGCAGAAAGACGAATAAGCTTTGATTGGGCTTATTTCAATTCGCATCGTGTTTTTTGGATGCGCACCAGAATCACTCCTAACAGAAGCAAAACGGTGTTTCCATCTACATAAAAAGATGATAGTAACGCTCTGCTTGGGCTTATTTAAAATTGGTGTTTTTGGAGTTGGAATGCACATTCAACCAAAAGTAGCAGAGTGAAATGTTTGTTTTCAGCCCAAACCTAGCATAGGTGTTTTGGTTCCATCTCAGAAGATAGAGGACATATAAGATTGGATTGTTCTTTCGGTGTTCGTTCACCCATAAAGAGCAAAGCGGAGTATAATAAGCTTAAACAAAGGAAAACTGGTTGATTTGGGTTCCATCTACATAGAAAAATATTGGATTTCGCCAATTTCGTGTTAATGCACATTGACCCAAAAATAGCAAAGTGTATGTAACGAGACCAAAATAACAAAACAACGTCTTTTCGCTTCCATATGCGTAGAAAGAAGACGAATAAGCTTTGATTGGGCTTATTTCAATTCGCATCGTGTTTTTTGGATGCGCACCAGAATCACTCCTAACAGAAGCAAAACGGTGTTTTGGTTTCCATCTACATAAAAAGATGATAGTAACGCTCTGCTTGGGCTTATTTAAAATTGGTGTTTTTGGAGTTGGAATGCACATTCAACCAAAAGTAGCAGAGTTTAATGTTTGTTTTCAGCCCAAATCTAGCATAGGTGTTATGGTTCCATCTCAATAGAAAGAGGACATATAAGCTTGGATTGTTCTTTCGGTGTTCGTTCACCCACACATAGCAAAGTGTAATAAGCTTAAAAAAAGCAAAAGAGGTTGATTTGGGTTCCATCTACATAGAAAGAAGAACCTTGAATTGCGCTAATTTCGTGTTCTATGGTGTTAATGCTCAGACGCAGAAATCGCATAGTGTATGTAATGAGACCAAAATAACAAAACACCTTCTAATCGCTTCAATATGCACAGAAAGAAGACGAATAAGCTTTGATTGGGCTTATTTCAATTCGCATCGTGTTTTTTGGGTGCGCACCAGAATCACTCCTAACAGAAGCAAAACGGTGTTTTGGTTTCCATCTACATATAAAGATGATAAAAACGCTCTGATTGGGCTTATTAAAAATTGGTGTTTTTGGAGTTGGAATGCACATTCAACCGAAAATAGCAGTTTAATGTTTGTTTTCAGCCCAAACCTAGCATAGGTGTTTTGGTTCCATCTCAATAGAAAGAGGACATATAAGCTTGGATTGTTCTTTCGGTGTTCGTTCACCCACACATAGCAAAGTGTAATAAGCTTAAACAAAGCAAAACAGGTTGATTTGGGTTCCATCTACATAGAAAGAAAAATATTGGATTTCGCTAATTTCGTGTTCTATGGTGTTAATGCACATTGACCCAAAAATAGCAAAGTGTATGTAACGAGACCAAAATAACAAAACAACGTCTTTTCGCTTCCATATGCGTAGAAAGAAGACGAATAAGCTTTGATTGGGCTTATTCGCATCGTGTTTTTTCGGTGCGCACCAGAATCACTCCTAACAGAAGCAAAACGGTGTTTTGGTTTCCATCTACATAAAAGGATGATAGTAACGCTCTGTTTGGGCTTATTTAAAATTGGCGGTTTTGGGGTTGGAATGCACATTCAACCAAAAGTAGCAGAGTGAAATGTTTGTTTTCAGCCCAAATCAAGCATAGGTGTTTTGGTTCCATCTCAATAGAAAGAGGACATATAAGCTTGGATTGTTCTTTCGGTGTTCGTTCACCGACACATAGCAAAGTGTAATAAGCTTAAACAATGCAAAAGAGGTTGATTTGGGTTCCATCTACATAGAAAGAGGAACCTTGAATTGCGCTAATTTCTGTGGTGTTAATGCTCATAGACGCAGAAATCGCATAGTGTATGTAATGAGACCAAAATAACAAAACACCTAATCGCTTCAATATGCGCAGAAAGAAGACGAATAAGCTTTGATTGGGCTTATTTCAATTCGCATCGTTTTTTGGGTGCGCACCAGAATCACTCCTAACAGAAGCAAAACGGTGTTTTGGTTTCCATCTACATAAAAAGATGATAATAACGCTCTGCTTGGGCTTATTTAAAATTGGTGTTTTTGGAGTTGGAATGCACATTCAACCAAAAGTAGCAGTGAAATGTTTGTTATCAGCCCAAATCTAGCATAGGTGTTTTGGTTCCATCTCAATAGAAAGAGGACATATAAGCTTGGATTGTTCTTTCGGTGTTGGTTCACCCACAAATAGCAAAGTGCAATAAGCTTAAACAAAGCAAAACAGGTTGATTTGGGTTCCATCTACATAGAAAAAAAAATATGGATTTCGCCAATTTCGTGTTCTATGGTGTTAATGCACATTGACCCAAAAATAGCAAAGTGTATGTAACGAGACCAAAATAACAAAACACCTTCTAATCGCTTCCATATGCGTAGAAAGAAGACGAATAAGCATTGACTCGGCTAATTTCAATTCGCATCGTGTTTTTTGGGTGCGCACCAGAATCACTCCTAACAAAAGCAAAACGGTGTTTTGGTTTCCATCTACATAAAAAGATGATAGTAACGCTCTGTTTGGGCTTATGCATGCACACTTCTTCACACATGCACACGAAAGCTCATACCAAGAACTAACTTAATTGGTCTTTAAGGTGCTACTGGAAGAAATTTTTTTTTGTTTTGTTTTGACTATGGCAGACCAACACGGCTACCTATCTGTAACACACACATACTGTAGTGGAAACACGGAAGACCATTGTAAATTCAAGGAGTTAGATGACATGTCTCTTTCGCTTTTACATCCGCGGTTTAAGGTTTGCTAAAACATGATAGTATAATTTGTTTTTCACACACCTGTGTCAGGAGTTTTCTGGGTCCCCTGTGTTCTGATTGGCTACTCGGGAGGATACCCAGTTGCAGTGAATTGGGTTGGAGACTCTCAGCTGCTCTGCATTAGTTGCACCCGGTGTCCCAGGCTGATCATGAGTGATGCCTGCTAACCAGGTGCAATCAATCAAATCAAAGTTGTCTATAAAAGCTGTAGGCTGAAGGGGCTCAGTGAGCTTCTTCACAAATGGAGGTACCATATGCTGTGAGACTGTCGGCCAGGGGTCTCTCTCGCTGCTCTACCAGGAGCTCCAGGCAGCTGAAGGGGAGATTGTTTGCGACTCCTCTCTAGTATGCTATAATTTGTGTTTTATATGCCTGCTGCTATCTGTTAACCTTATGCAAATAAAGCATTGCTTATTCTTCATCCACTCGCGTGCTTATTGGCTCCAAATCCAGAAATAACCCTGCCCTTGGCAGAACATATACAGTGCTTTTTTTCTGGGGGGGACGCAGGGGAATGCATACTCCTAAAACATTTTGTGAATGTACTTTTGTCCATTTATTTATTTTTCCCGGTTTGAACTATAAAATGGTGATTTTCTTGAGTCAAAATGAGAGTACCCCCAATCATTTTCTTTAGAAAAGAAGCACTGCATATATACACACACATATACATATATCCATTTTATTTTTATATATTTACAAACGGACACCTATACCTAGGTATGTATATTCTTGTATATAAAATTCCGCGGCCCACCCGTGTACCATCCCTCCGCCAAGGGGCACGAGAGGAAGGCCACTGGGGGAGAAAGGCAGGTGAGGACGAGGCGGGGGGCAGGGCTGCCCCCTGGGGAGAGCGGGGTCGAGAGAGAGTGGGTGGGAGAAAGAGAGAGGGCCAGCCTGGCTTGGCACGCCTCTGCTGGCCCAACGTCGCACAGCCTCTTCCGCCCGTTTCCCTCCCCTTCCTGTGCTCATGCCTCTCCTCCCGTGGCACCTCCTTCCGGTAATCCTACCCTCGCCCAACATGGCGGCAGCACAGCCTCTTCCGCCCGTTTCCCTCCCCTTCCTGTGCTCATGCCTCTCCTCCGGTGACACCTTCTTCCGGTACCCCTGCCCTCGCCCAATATGGCGGCAGCACAGCCTCTTCCGCCCTTCCGAGCTAGGAGTGCAGAAAAAGGTGAAACTGCCATGAAAAGGAGAGGAGGAGTGAGAGTGAGTGAGTGAGTGAGTGAGACAGTGAGACAGGGAGCATCCTAGAAGAGATGGAAGGGGAACCCAAGGGTCATCTAGTCCAACCCTCTGCAAAGAAGCTCAGAGCTACAATTCCCAGGTCTTCTTTGGGAATTCTATGGGAAGTAAGAGTTTCTACATTCATGAGCATTCACTTAGAGTGCGCTCATGTTTTTACCTTTTATTGAAAGCGGCCACAAGTGACTTGGGTGGAGTATAAATAATAAAATTATATTGCTCCTGCTGCTGTTCTTCTCTTAGCCTAACTCAAATCCAACCCAATACCAAACCTTAACCCTAATGCTCACCCTAACTCAAATCTAATCCTCACTCTAACCCTAACCTTAACCCAAACCTAAGCCTCAGTCTAAACCTAAGCCTAATTTAACCCTAACCCTAAGTAATAAAATTATATTTCTCCTGCTGCTGTTCTTCTCTTACCGTAACTCAACCCCAACTCTAACTCTAACTCCTAATCCTAATCCAACTCAAACCCAACTCTCACTGTAACTCTAACCTTTACCCAAACCTAATCCTAAACACTTTGCTTCTTTTTGTGGTGTTTTGTGTTATTGCTTCATTTCGTAGGTCATGAGACTTTCTTTGTTTCTTGTGGTGTTGGTTCATTTAGCAGTTTTTTAATTGGCTTTTGTGTTTCTTTTGGTATTGCATCATCTTCATAGGTTGTTTGGATTTCTGATTAATTTGCTTTGGATTTCTGGTAGCTCTGCTTCTTTATGATTTGTTTCTGTGTTTCTGGTGTTTTGGCTTGGTTATGTCATAAAATTGAAGAAATACCACCAGAAGCACAAAAACCAAGAAATATTCCCAAAATGAGGCAAAAGCAGGAGACATGAAAACCAAGCCAAATCAATGGAAAAGAAACAATCTCACCCCAAACCGCAGAACCATTCAAAGTCAAAGAAGCAAAACAATTAAATGCAAAAAACAAGCAAAACCACCCCAAATTAAACAAATCAGCCGAAAACAAAAAAGAAGCAGTAAAGCCACCAATTACAAAGCAATGCCACAAGAAACTGGAAACCAGTTTTTAAAAAGCAAAACCAGAAACTCAACAAGCATGCAATTTATGGGAGTCCAAAAGCACTTCAAGCAACAGAAATTAACCAACATAGCATACTAGTTTTCACTTAGTCTTGGGTTTCTGGTGAATGTGCTTTGTTTGCAGCTGGCTTCATTTGTTTTCCATTGGTTTAGCTTGTTTTTTGGACTTTTGCTTTATTGCTTCTTTTGAGAAGTTTTCTTGTTTTTGCATTCTGGTGGTAATACTTTTGAATGCTTTGGGGGTTTCTGGTGAATCTGCTTTGTTTGGGATTGGTTGGCTTCTTTGTCAGTTTCCATTGATGCTGCTTTTACATGGTTCTTCTGCTTCTTTTCAGTAGGTTTTTGTGTTTTTAGTGGTTGACTTCATTGTTGGAATGGTCATTAGACATTTCTGGTGGTTTTGCTTCATTTCTGGTGGTTTTCCTTTTTTTCTTGGGTTTATCAGATCTCATACAAATTAATATTCTCAAAGGTGCAAAACCCAAAAAACCTAGAAATGAAGCAAACTCACCATAAACTCACCCAATCTGTTATGTACTAACCTTGGATCCTAGAATGCAACAACTGATTGGTCTTTTCCTGCAGGCCAATCAGGCTCCAAGAGGGAAGCAGAGTTAGCCAGTCAGACGGGACTCATTCTGTAAATAATGTATATAAAAGCCTGAGGTTGGGGGGGGGGGCAATAAAGAGCATGAAATACATACAAGACTCTGAGTATATTTCACAATCGTAATTTATATAAAAGAATCCATGAAACGAAAACCACCCCAAAAGAAACAAATTCAACATAATCCCAAAAATGAACCAGAAACAACAGAAACAAACCACATCCACCAAAGATGAGAAAACCAATTGAATAGAACCACAAGAAACCCACGCAGTAAACATCTCAGGGAAAAGCGAAATCACCCCCACACCATGCAAAACTAAGGTTTAACTGGCTTTGGGGTTTCTGCGAAATTTACTTTTCCCCTCTTGTTGGGGGTTTCTGGTGGTATTTCTTCTGCTTCTCACATTTCTGCTTCTTTTCAATTGGTTTTGGGATTCTGGTGAATTTGGTAATGATTTGATTGAAGTCTCTGTCTGGCAATTTTCCTTTTTCATGAATTCCTTCCTTGTTGGGTTTCTGGTATCTCACTTTTGGTTTTCCCATTTCTCTTAGTTTTGCTACGTTTCAGGTAGTTTGCTTACTTTTTGGAATTATGCAGTCTCATAAAAATGGAGCAATATCATTAGAAGCTTAAAAAGCATGAAAAAAACCCCAGGCACTAACCCTAACCCTGAACATCCACCTACGTATCCCCTGCCCTAACCCTAACCCTGATATTCTGGTCATCCATCTTGGGGATAACAATCTGGTGAGGTAAATTCAGTTGAGATCACTAAATATCTCCATCAGCTGTGCTTCCTCATCCCTGAGCTTATCATAGTTTGGTTTGGAATGTTGTAGAGGTGCTTATGGAGTGGGGGCAGCCTTCCTAAGAAGGTGGATGGGCAAGACATAAAGCTAATCATTCTACAACGACGTTTGTGTTTGAAAATGTGGCTGCTTATATCCCTCATGGCAGAATTATGTTCTGTGCCCCACAGTTGTATAGACCTGGTGGTATGCATCTTTCTGATTTGGGTTCTGACATGATTCTTAAGGATCTGCAAAGAGCTCTGTTTGAGCACTTGTGTGTTTGTGGGTGGAGGTGAACAAGCACACCTGCCCAGACTTAATTTGATTTGGTTACATTGGTCGAATCTGACTAGTTTTGCCGATCCTCAAGTTGTTATATTTAATAAATACAACCTATTTATCCACTTTTGGTTGTCTTGACTCTTCCTCCTGATGTGCTAGGAACCACTCGGTTTGGGGGGCGCTGCAAAACATGCGGTTTTTACTGCAAACATTTTGCCAGACTTTGGCCTTGATTTGGAGTGAATCAGACGATGTTGGGTTTTGGGGTGACCTTATGACCCCTGTCAGTTACTTGGTTTGTCGGGCAAAATGCTACAAAAATGCTACAATGTCTGGCAAATGCTACAAAACTTTTGCCAGACTTTGGCACCAGTTTGGAGTGAATCGGACAATGTTGGGTTTTGGATATTAATTATGAACCCCGGTTTGATGTATCAATTACTCTGTTTATGGGGTGTTACAAAATGTGGGGGTTTTGCTGCAAAACTTTTGCCAAACATCAGTTTTGATGGGATCCCAGATTTGGGGGTTTGTAGTTAAATGAAGCATTCTTTCAGTGCTTCTCGGGAAATGTGCAGTTTCCGTCAGATCAAACTAATACTACTGGATAAAATTATATGGTTGTTGATTATCAGACAGTTCTCCCATTTATCAAGGAAAACGTCTGTTATGGGTGGCTTTTGCTTGGTGTGTGTGACTGTTGACAGACAGATTTGAAAAGGAACACAGCTTCCTCTGTCTCACAGTGACTTACTGGCCTTTTTGATTATGCAGTCGGCTCGCAATACACTTCCAGCTGGATTCCGAGGACAGGAAATGATTCTGCTAAAGGCTTTCTGTGAATATACCGTATTTTTTGCTCTATAAGACTCACTTTTTCCCTCCTAAAAAGTAAGGGGAAATGTGTGTGCGTCTTATGGAGCGAATGTAGGCTGCGCAGCTATCACAGAAGCTGGAACAGCAATAGGGATTGCTGCTTTCACTGCGCAGTGATCCCTCTTGCTGTTTTGGCTTCTGAAATTCAGAATATTTTTTTTTCTTGTTTTCCTCCTCCAAAAACTAGGTGCGTCTTGTGGTCTGGTGCGTCTTATAGAGCGAAAAATACGGTAATTTCAGTTGATTTGTTTTAATGGTCACATAAAGGCACTTTCTTTGGTTATAAAATGATGTTGTGAGTCTTATATCTGAGCAGTCAATAAACTCCCTCCCCCACAGAAACGCTTGTCTTACTTCTTCTTCTTCTTGGCATCCATACTTACATGTTTGTATAAAGAAAGACTAACCCCACCCCGAACCCCACCTCCAGCTTTCATCTTATTATTCTAGTGACTAGTTACAGATAGGTAGCCGTGTTGGTCTGCCATAGTCAAAACAAAAAAAAAATTTTTTTTTCCTTCCAGTAGCACCTTAAAGACCAACTAAGTTAGTTCTTGGTATGAGCTTTCGTGTGCATGCAGGTATCTGAAGAAGTGTGCATGCACACGAAAGCTCATACCAAGAACTAACTTAGTTGGTCTTTAAGGTGCTACTGGAAGGAAAAAAAATTTTTGTTCTAGTGACTAGTCAGTGTTCATAGCAACACTTGCTTTTGTTACTAGACAAACTGCCCTGAAAGACAGTTACTATGAACTACATGTGTCGTCTTGATTGTTGTTGCTAGTTTCTGCAAAACACTTCTTTATCTTTCAACAAGAAATAAATGAATAGGAGGCTGCTCTAAGGAAGAAGTGTGATTGCATCTGGAATATCAGACTCTCTGTATTTTTATTTATTTACTTGATTTAGGGGTGGCCGCTTCACCCCCTGGCTAAGCCCATGTCCCCAACTAACTGAGCTTCTTGGGATCATCCTGCCATGCTGTGAGCTACTACATTATCCTGCAGTTTACAGAACCTTCCTTAGAGAATAAAAAACTGAGGCAAATTTCCAGTCTAAACAGGCTACACAAAAAGAAACAGCAGCGATTCTTTATGTATGACTTGTGCTTGAGCGCCTGATATCTCAGAAAATCAACATCAGTGTTAGGGTGGGTGGGTCAGGGCATTTCCAAAATGTTATGATAGATGGAGCCATGGATGTGGCCAAGGGGGGGCCAAATAAATAAAAATAAATAAAAATACATAGCTAACTGAGGTTCTGACCCCCTAACAAAAGGCCTGCCCCCACTAACAAAAATCCTGGCTACGCCCATGGATTAAGCCAACTACAGTAACTCTGGTTTTGTCCCCACCCAGAAGTGTAGCATGTGTGGGCCGTGGGGGCACAAATTTGTTTTTTTTTTTAAATAAATTTTTATTAGAGTTTTACAAAAGAAAAAAATAAAAATTTACAGAATAAAAAAGAAACCACAGATAAAAATAGACAATACAAAAAAGAAAACACACAAAATACACAAAAAACAGCTAATTAAGAAAAAAAGAAATTAAAAAGATAAAACAAATCCATTTTTCTCAATATCCTCAAATTCATATGCTTATATCCTTGACCTCCTCACACCTCCCCCCTTTTGTGTTCCCATTTACATACTTAATTCAGCAAATTCTTACCCTTTTTCAAATATCTTAACTTTGTGTCATAACATATTATACCTCAATATTTTCAACCTTTTATCAATACATTTTTTTACATAATATTATTAACTTTTGTCACTAGTTACCACTTATTACCAATCCAAGCATAATTTTAACATTCATTAATTTTACAGTATTTCCGAAGATAGTCTTTAAATTTCTTCCAGTCTTCTTCCACCAACTCTTCTCCCAGGTCTCGGATTCTGCCAGTCATTTCTGCCAATTCCATATAGTCCATCAGCTTCATCTGCCACTCTTCCAGGGTGGGTAGCTCTTGTGTCTTCCAATACTTTGCGATAAGAATTCTTGCTGCTGTTGTTGCATACATAAAGAAAGTTCTGTCCTTCTTTGGCACCAATTGGCCGACCATGCCCAAGAGAAAGGCCTCTGGCTTCTTAAGGAATGTATATTTAAATACTTTTTTCATTTCGTTATAAATCATCTCCCAGAAAGCCTTAATCTTTGGGCACGTCCACCAAAGGTGAAAGAATGTTCCTTCATTTTCTTTACACTTCCAACATTTATTATCGGGCAAATGATAGATTTTTGCAAGCTTGACTGGTGTCATGTACCACCTGTATATCATTTTCATAATATTCTCTCTTAGGGCATTACATGCCGTAAATTTCATACCTGTGGTCCACAACTGTTCCCAGTCAGCAAACATGATGTTATGACCAACATCTTGTGCCCATTTAATCATAGCAGATTTAACTGTTTCATCCTTCGTGTTCCATTTTAGCAGCAAGTTATACATTCTTGAAAGTGTTTTAGTTTTGGGTTCTAACAATTCAGTTTCCAATTTTGATTTTTCCACCTGGAAACCTATTTTTTTGTCCAAATTATAGGCCTCTCTTATTTGAAAATAATGCAGCCAATCTCGCACCTTGTCTTTTAATTTCTCAAAACTCTGCAATTTCAATTTATCTCCTTCTTGTTCCAATATTTCCCAATATTTCGGCAATTTGGCCTCCATATTGGACTTTTTCAGTGCCTTTGATTCCATTGGTGACAACCACCTTGGGGTTTTATTCTCCAGTAAGTCTTTATATCTTAGCCAAACATTAAACAGTGCTTTCCTGACAATATGGTTTTTGAATGCTTTATGAGCTTTAACCTTGTCGTACCACAAATATGCATGCCACCCAAAAACGTTATTGAAACCTTCTAAGTCCAAAATGTCTGTGTTCTCAAGAAGCAGCCATTCTTTCAGCCAACAAAATGCGGCCGATTCATAATAAAGTTTCAGGTCTGGCAGGGCAAATCCACCTCTTTCTTTAGCGTCAGTTAGTATTTTAAATTTTATTCTGGGCTTCTTGCCCTGCCAGACAAATCTAGAAATATCTCTCTGCCACTTCTTGAAACAGTCCATTTTGTCCAAAATGTGCAGAGATTGAAACAAAAATAACATCTTTGGCAATACATTCATCTTAATAGCCGCAATTCTGCCCAACAAGGAAAGCTTTAGGTTTGACCATATCTCTAAATCTTTCTTCACTTCTAACCAACATTTCTCATAGTTATCTTTAAATAAGTTTAGATTCTTAGCAGTCATGTTAACCCCCAAATATTTAACTTTCTTTACTATTGTTAGGCCTGTCTCCTTCTGAAACCTTTCTTTCTCAATCGGTGTTAAGTTTTTCTCAAGAACTTTAGTTTTTGACTTATTCAACTTAAAACCAGCCACCTGACCAAATTCCTGAATCAATTCCAAAACCCTTTTCGAACTAGATTCTGGCTCCTGTAATGTTAAAACTAGGTCATCTGCAAATGCTTTCAATTTGTATTGCTTGGCTCCGACCTGAATACCTTTAATCAAACGGTCCCTTCTAATCATGTTCAATAATACCTCCAGGACTGAAATAAAGAGCAATGGGGAGATTGGGCAGCCTTGTCGTGTACCTTTCTCTATCTTAAATTCCTCTGTCACCACATTGTTAACAATTAGTTTAGCCTTTTGTTCTGAGTAAATTGCACTTATACCATTCTCAAACCCTTGGCCCACCCCCATCCCCTGAAGATTTTTCTTCATAAAACACCAAGAAATGTTGTCAAAGGCTTTCTCCGCATCTATAAAAATTAAAACTGCTTTGGTATTTATGTTCACTTGCAGCTTCTCCAAAATGTTAATTATGTTCCTCGTATTGTCCGACAAGTGTCTGCCCGGGAGAAAGCCAGCTTGGTCCTTGTGGATCTCTTCCAATAATACTTTTTTTAACCTATTAGCCAAAATATCAGCAAATATTTTGTAATCCACATTAAGCAGGGATATGGGGCAGTAGTTCTTAAGTTGCGTCTTTTCAGACTCAGTTTTCGGTATAAGTGTAATATAGGCTTCCTGCCACGACTCCGGCGCCTTTTCCCCCTCTAAGATCTCATTGCAGACCTCCTTTAGTGGCCGAATTAACCAGTCTTTCAAAACTCTATAATATTTGGAGGTTAAACCGTCTGGTCCTGGAGATTTACCCAACTGCATATTCTGAATGGCACCCTCCACTTCCTGTTCTGTAATTTTATCACTCAACATTGTCTTTTTTTCTTGAGAGATTTTTTGTAGTCCATTTTTCCTCAGGAATTGGTCTAACTCATCCTCTTTCTGTGGCCCTTGTGTATATAGTTGTTTAAAATATCTCTGGAAACAGTTTCTAATTTCCAATGGATTCTGTATGATCTTTCCATTTACCTCCAAATTTGTAATAGTATTTAATTTCGGTCTTTTCTTCATCTGCCATGCTAGCAGTTTCCCACATTTGTTAGCCGATTCAAATGACTTTTGTCTCATCTGCTTAATTTTCCATTCCACCTCCTGGTTTATCATTTTCATATACTGTACTTGATATAACTTAATTTCTCTCAGAATCTCTTGCGATTTTGGTTTCGCTCTTAATTTCTTCTCTCCTTTTATTTTTTCCAAAATTTTATCTTTTTTCTCATTTTGGGTTCTCTTCTTTATTACATTCTGTTGGATCAAAAACCCTCTCATAACCGCTTTGCCTGCGTCCCAGATTGTCCTTTTTTCAACCGTAGTGTTCAGATTTATCTCAAAGTAATCTCTCAAAGTTTTTTGGGCCTTCTTAATCACCTCCTGGTCTCTGAACAGGGTGTCATTCATCCTCCATCTGTAGGAACCGATTGGCGTTAGTTTCATCTCCATCTTCACTGCATTATGGTCGGAGCAAGTTTTTGGGCAAATTTCCACTTTTCGTGTCTTAGGTGCCAGTCCTCTAGTTATCCATATTTGGTCAATTCTTGTCCAGGTCATGTTGGCTTCAGAGAAGAATGTTCCCTCTCTTCCAAGGGGGTTCTTAGTTCTCCAAATGTCAATCAAGTCCATATTGTCAGCCAATTCAAAAAAGGTTTTTGGTAATCTGCCATCTTTAGTTACCACCTGTCTCTGCGACTTATCCATGTTTGTAGATACCACCCCATTCATATCTCCCATCATAATGATGTTATAGTCCAAATAGTCCAACAATGTCTCATGCAATTTCTTAAAAAATTCAGACTTCCCCTCGTTTGGTGCATACACTCCTACGATCAAATATTTTTCACCTTGTGATTGAATCTCGATTGCAACAAATCTTCCTTGTTCATCTTTAAAAACAAATTTCGGTGATAGGCTTTCTTTAGCATAGATAACAACTCCTCTCTTTTTGACTTTGTCCGATGAGATAAATTCTTGGCCCAATCTTTTGTTAATAAGGACTTTTCTATGGAGCCTTACCACATGGGTTTCCTGTAAACAAATTAAGTCCAATTGTTCCTTTTTCAATATATGAAATACTTTCCTCCTCTTCTCCGGGGAGTTAAAACCGTGAATATTCCAGCTTAATAATTGCAGAGACATGATGTGTTTATTTTAATTTCCTCCAGCTGCTCCCAAAAGCTCGTCCAGTTCTTGCGGTGGTATCTTTCTTTTTGATTTGTCAGGTCCCAAAGGTGGTGGTGCTATGTCTAAAACTCCTGGTCTCTGGTCTCTTGGCACTTCTGTCGCTTCTTTTTGTAAGTCTTCTTCGAAATCTCTCAAAAATCTTTCCTTGTCTTCCACTGATCTGATTCTAAACTTTTCCCCTTTAAAGGTAAAAGACAGTCCCTGGGGGAATTCCCATCTAAAGGCTATGCAGTTCCTTCTCAGTAGGGCCACCAAGTCTCCGTAATTGGTTCTCAAATCCAAAAGATATTTCGGTATATCCTTGAAAATCTCAACTCTGGAGTCATTGATCTCTAGGGTCTTCTGAAAGTGTGCACTCAATATTTTATCCCTCTCTTCGTTCGAACGGAGGGTCACCAAACAGTCTCTCACCCTGTTTTTCCTCCCCCCTCTTCCAAGTCTAAAAGCGCTCACTATCTTGAAATCTTTTTCCAGCTCCAAATTCCAAAATTTCACAAATTCCTGTGTAAGATAGTCACTCAAATTGTCCTTTTCAAGTTCCGGCACGGCTCTGATCCTCAGGTTTGTCTGTTTTTCTTTCAATTCGATCATAGACAATAAAGCCTGATGATCCCCAATCTGTTTACGCATAGGTTTAATTTCTTCCTCCACAGCCACAACTTTTTCTTTTGCTTCCTCAGCTATTTTTCTAGTAGACGCAGATTCCTCCAGCAGTTTTTCAATGGCTTTTGTGTTTGAATTAATACTGGCTGTGTTCCCTTCAATTTTAGTTGATTGGTCTGAGACCTGTTTGCTTAGGCCTTCCAATTTCTCATAAATTTTATTCAGTACAGATGTAAATTCCCCTTCTGAGGCCATTCCTTTTATCTCGGTTTGCCCCGAATCTTCCTCCTGAGTCACAGGAAGGCCGGGCACAGATGCTCTACGTTGCTGGGAGACTGTACTAGACTGTTGCACTCTGCCCTTGGATCTTGTTGCTCTTTGTTCAGTCATCCCCTTTTATCTTTCAGTCAAGGTTGGTCCCACGGTCTGGCCTTACTGTGGAAATTCCCCAATGTCAGCAATGGAAAATTCCCCCAGCTAGATGCACTCTTTAATAGTCCTCTAGGGGGACACTGTAGCAGCCATAAAGTTCACAGTAACAAAGTACTTTCCTAAATTTCCATGTCCCCTCCAATATAAACAAGCAACAGTTTCCAATCCAAAGAAGACTCTGAAATGTATCACCTTGCAGAATTAAATCTTAAATGTAGCAATGTTCATAAGTAGTGCAAGTCCAAATGTAGCAGTTCATACACCTGGCAGTCCGTTCCCAGGGATTTCAAAAGACAGCTTTTTTTTTTAAATTTTCCCAGAAGAAATAAAGTCACTTTCCTTGCTTTCCCCCTCTCCTGATCTGGGGGGGGGGGGGAATTCTTTCGTTTTAATGCTTGAATTTAAAGTTCTTAAGTCTCCACTTTGAAGTACTAGTGTAGAAACGTCTTTGCTTTGATCTGTTACAAAGCGGAAAGGCGGACTTCCTGTTTACACCTTCCCGCTTCAGTGCCAAATTCTCAGATTTTTTCTCTTCAAATCCAGTTCTTTTAAAATCACCTACTCACGGATAGTCGTTTAGCAGCCAAATTTTCACAGGAAAAAGGTCAGCACTCTCCGGCAACAGCTACGCGGCTTCACCCCGCAGAAGCAGCAGTCGACTCATAGCACCGCGCCGCTCCCGTTACGCTCCGGAACCCCTTACGGGGCTCCCTCGCTGAATCGGGGGGCGCTAATGGTGCCCGCCGAGTCCCACGCTCACAGGCTCCTTCTGCCTGCGATTTTCAGCCGGGTCTCCGCTTCGCCGTAGCGGACAGACCCACTTTCTGCGGAGCTTCCCCCTCCTACTCAGAAGGAGACCGCCATTGCCGTTGGCGCCGCCTCCGGAAGTCGTGGGGGCACAAATTTGTGGCAGGGGGCACAAACAGGTGCCCCCACAGCAGGCTCCCTCATTGGTGCCTGGCTCCACGTGAAAAGGAGCTGACCTAAGCTGCTGTGCTTCTGCTGGCCACAGCTCTGTCCTTAGGTTAGGCCTGTCCTGGGGAAGAGAGCAGGAGGGTGGGTGGCCGCAGTGCACCTCACTCCCAGTCACAGCAGCAGCTCCGCCTCCGGGTCACGTCTGACCTGGCACACTCAAGCTTCCCTGCCCCTCTCCTCCCCTGGACATGTGGGGAATGCTCCTTCCCCCTCGTTGAGTTCTGCAAAGGCAGCCCTGAGACTGAGGAGGAAAGAGCTCACTGCTCATGCCAACCCTAGAGAGGATGTAAGAAAGAAGCAGGCTGTTGGAGGACAGCCGAGAAACAATTGAGCTTGGTGGAGCAGTGCCCCAGTCCCCCTTAAGGACAAGCCTCCACTGACAGGGAGCAAGAAGGAATTTTAAATGGTGAAAGACAGGAGTGCCTGGCGTGCTCTGATCCATGGGGTCACGAAGAGTCGTACACGACTAAACGACTAAACAGCACAATATTGGCATGGGAACTACAATAGCTCAATGTTGCAATTTGTCTACCCTACTTAATATTTACCATTAAGGAAAGTATAAAGTCATGGAGTAAATCCTTTTCAGCTTGTTGATAGATTCACAAACAAGCACGAGTTCACAGCCATTTGCACAGAGCATATATTCCCCTCCAGTTCCCTCCGCTTTCTCCTCCTCCTCAAGAGTCCTGCCCCATGTTGAGTTTCCTGAGCATGAACAGAAAGCTCCTGTCTTGGGACTCTTTTGGACTCTTGGCACCCTTCCCAGGAAAAGGGGATGAGAAGCCAAGCGGGGTCGAGAAGCCTTGCGGTTCAGCATGTTCAAGATGTGTTACAACCGAATGAGATAAGAGTCAGTTCTCAGGCTTGCTTTGACAGAGCCTATTCATTAGCTTTTTGAAGCCTTCTCGTACTGATAAAAGTAACATTTTGCCTATGCATCTTGTGAGAAAGCAGAGAAAAACTTTAGCTGTGGATTTTTGGAAGAGAGAAAGGGAATTTTGGACAGGCCTAGGTGGGGTCACCTGTCCTCACCTCCTGGACAGGCCTAGGTGGGGTCACCTGTCCTCACCTCCTTCAGGTCAACCAGGACAACCTCACAATGATCCTGTGTTATGTCAGGGGGCTCAGGGAGAAAGTCTCCTTTGGTAACTTGCAAAGCAGCTTTTTCACACAGAAGGTCCCATTACACCAACAAATGGTTGTTGTATTGTTACTTGTGCTGCAAAAATGTGTAGAGGCCACAGTACAGAACAGGACACAGCCACATCTAGCAGAATGTCTGGCAGAGGTTTTGCCTTTGCAAAGTGTTTTTGGAATATGAGGAATGGCAATATAATGCTATTCAGTATCTGTCAGTGGGACCATGCATATTTATTCCAATTCTGCTTCCTTCCCCACTGCCTTTCATCCCTTTATTGGCCCTTACTCCTCCTGCACTGATAAGGAATGGCACAAATAGGCCAAGAGCATTGCCTGTGTAACTGCTACCTGTTATTACTGCAATCCTATAAGGACTTGAGAGCAGGCCCTGGTCAACTGACGCCTTATTCACACTGTGGCAATAAACTTACATCTGGGCTATAGCATTTCAGACTGCATCCTGCACCATACAAATAAATATTCTTCCATAGGAAACTAGCAGGTGAGGGATGAACTAGAACCCTTCTCCCTGACATGTTAGATTTTCTGGGTTTTTTTGCACACACAAAGCCTCCAGACTGCCTCCAAACTGTCAATGTTTTGCAGGAGGAATTATTCAAGTGCACACCAGAATTCTAGGTCTGCACAATTAAAGCAGGTTAAAGCTCTCTTTTGCCCTTGTCCAACAAATCCACTTAAAAAACAACAGACTTTTTTTGGTTTGAAAAGTGATGAAGAAATGCAATGATATGTGTGGGATGAACAAATGATTTTGTGGAAACACCACGCAACCAAATCAAGATGAATGATAATTGTCATAGAAGTGGCTCAGAAATAAATCAGAACGAGTGTTCAATAAAGACTGAACGTAAGCTACCACGTAAACTTCCTGCAACTAAATATGGATGAATGCCAAATAAGCAGGTCAAGTAGAGGAGCCCTCAAATAAAGGATTGGGCTATAAATGTGGGCAGTGCCAGTGGAACCAGGAAATTCTACCTAAATCTCTAAATTCTTACACAGAAACCTTAGCCATTGCCTTCCTTGTCTGTGATTTCCATAATTAACGTACAGGGGACTTTACAGTGTTTTGCAGTCCCTTTAATATAGCTTTTGCATGTGTCACATACATCAAACTTAAACCAAGATGTTTCCTTGGTATTCATTCTGCTTGTGCCAGCTCTCTTCCTGCACAGGAAGGAAAAAAGCAGGGAGCCCCACTCTGACTTGAATGTTCATTTACCTCAACAGCTGCAGGTACTTGAACCACACTTTCTGCAGCGTCCATAGCCTCTTATACAATGGAAGAAATTAGCTGAGAAACAAACCAGGATTGAATGCATGCTAAATGTTTGTTAATTGTCATATTTCCTGTTATGTACTGAAGTTCTCACCCTGGGCCAGCAGGGGGATACTGTAGATAGTTATGCAAATGAAGGATTGAAAAGTGACGTTCAGTGATTGGATAGTTTTGTATGCAAATGAAGGATCAAAAAGTGACGTTCAGTGATTGGATAGTTTTAGAAAATGGCAACAGTTACATTGTTCTGGAGCTCTGTATAAGCAGGCTGACTGAGCTCCTCAGCTTAGTTCTGTTCCAGCTTACAAAATAAAGAGCTGCTTTGGAGAAATCACTGTGTCGTCTGCTATGTCAACCCACAACTTAACACCGGCAGCTAAGGGACACACCTGGGAGACGCCAAAGACACCCTGGTCGAGGGTACACATCGATCTGGCCAGCCCCTTTCACGGGCGGACCTTTATGGTAGTGGTGGACACCTATTCCAAATGGCTGGAGGTGGCCCTGATGCTCTCTCCCACTACCGAGGCCGTCATCCGGGTGCTGTGAGGCCTGTTTGCGACGCATGGGTGTCCTGATGTCCTTGTCTCCGACAACGGACCGCAGTTCACGTCAGGCACTTTTGAGTGCCACTTTTGAGGCACTTTTGGGACTGGGCATCCGCCATGCCCTAACGGCACCATTTCATCCATCCCGGCAAGCAGAGAGAATGGTGCGCTCGGCAAAAGAGGCACTGGCGCGCCTGGACCGGGGAGACTGGAACAAGCGGGTCGCCAAATACTTGTTCGTGCAACACATCACCCCTCATGCGGCCCCAGGGCGGAGTCCTGCTGAACTGCTTATGGGCCGCCGCCTCAGGTCACTGCTCGACCAGTTGCACCCGGACTTTGCCATGGCCGAACCCCTAGGCTGTGCCAACGCGCCACGGTCATTTGTTCCAGGAAACCAGGTCTTTGCCCGGAACTATGTGGGGGACATTCCTTGGGTGCCAGCCACAGTAGTGGGAGTCACTGGACCTTGCTCGTACCAGGTGGCACTCGAAGACGGGCGCTTGTGGCGCCGGCACATAGACCAGCTTAGGCGCAGGGTTGGGGACTTGGACACTACCGTGGTGCCCCCAACTGCGCTCGTGGCTCCAGAAGAGACACTTACAGATGGCGAGGCTCCACCTACACCTCCCTCGCAAACTGCCAGCGTGGAGCCGAACCAAGCCGCTTCAGAGGGTCTGCCAGACTTACCACAGGCTCAGACCACTCCACTTGCGGAGGCTCTACCCACAGCAGCGGATCCAGGGGATTTGGTTTCAACGCCACCTAGGGTCACCACAGCCTCAGCAAGAATTATGTGGCCCCCGGACTTGGCTACCAGTCCCCGGCGGTCTGGCAGAGTTTCTAAGCGCCCAACTTATTTAAAGGACTATGTTGTTGGACATGTATCACTGTTGGTCTAAGTATGGGAAATGTAACCGATATGCTTTTGTGCCTAATTGAACCATTACGTGAAGTGCTGTATATAAGGAAACCATTACGATTGTAACTAACGCCTTATCTCAGTGGGGAGGGGTGTTATGTACTGAAGTTCTCACCCTGGGCCAGCAGGGGGATACTGTAGATAGTTATGCAAATGAAGGATCAAAAAGTGACGTTCAGTGATTAGATAGTTTTAGAAAATGGCAACAGTTACATTGTTCTGGAGCTCTATATAAGCAGGCTGACTGAGCTCCTCAGCTTAGTTCTGTTCCAGCTTATAAAATAAAGAGCTGCTTTGGAGAAATCGCTGTGTCATCTGCTATGTCAACCCACAACTTAACATTTCCATTTTGCAGCGTGCTATCAATGCACCATCCATCTGCAATCACCCCTTTAATTACACGCTGCTCCAAAGGCCTCTCAAATGGCAAAGATCTTCTTGTTCACGGTGACCATCACTCTGCTTTTTGTTCTGACAAAACATAAAAGAGTTGTTTCCTCCCTCGCCCTGCTGTGCCCAGTTCCTTATGCTAATTTATAAAGAGCCAAGTCAACTGTTTGTTTTAATGAAGGTTGAGGACCAAAAAGGGGTGAGGAGGCAATAAAGAATAGAAGTTTTATCACTGCACAAGCTAGGAAGCATGAGTCTCTTATCATAAGCACAGGCTGGGGAAAGAGGAGGGCCCAGTTTCCGGTAACAAACCTTGTTCTGCAGGAGGCTTTTACTACTTGATAGCATGTTCTTGCAATGCCTACAACTTGAGGCCTAGTTCTCACTGGGGTGCTGGGCCTGTTTCTGGGCTCCTGGCCTCAGACTGCAGGCAGAATCTCATGACTGAATCCTCCATCTTGTTAACACCACTTCCCTCTATGTCAAAAACCAGCATGCCGGGGAGAAAAGTTCTTTTCTAAGCTTCTTCCCAACATTCTAATTTTCTGGGTCACCTCGGAGTCCTGCATCCAACAGCCTAGTGCTGACAGAAAGTTCTCTGATTCCTAGTGTATTTGTTGACATTTTACAAACTGATAAAAACCTGGGTTGTGCCTTGAGCCAGAGCAGTAAATGGTGCTATAGGGGGCCCACCACGTAATACCACCAATTAATAATGTGGCGGATCCACTCCTCTAACTGCCCACTATAAAATGTAGTGCACCCACCTCACGGCACACCAATTCCACAAATTTCTACAATTTACCACAGATTATGTAGCGGGGGGACTTGTGTGAGGGAAAACGCAATGATTTAGAGTCTGTATCAGGGACTGGGCAGAGGAGGAATGGTGGAGACAGTATAGATTTACAACAGTGGTTTGTGGGAGGTCACAGCTCAGAGGCAGATGAGGGAGAAAGTTGGAAAATACTGTAACACCATTATCCAAGAGGCTGGGTTCTATAGCCTCTCACTGTTAAGATTGAAATTAATAATTATTATTATTATTATAATTAAGAAATGATGGTATGAAACTTTCCCTTGTCTTTATACATTCCTGGACAACCAGCTGGGAGCCGCTGACAGCATCATGACACTCAGGCAGGAGTTGAACAAACAAACAAGAAAAGTTTATTGAACAAAATAGGTTTATGAAACAAAGTGGGTCAGGAAATGTGTTCTTTCAGGTAGAAGTTAACTTGTTTACTCTAACTTTAAGATGTCTTGGGCTTAAACGCAATACTATAGCCACAGACTCTAGTCTGACTCTGCTGTCCATCACAGGTGCCTGCCCTCCCCCCAAGGTAAAAAGTACCAAGATGGGTAAAGTTATTGTAGCACCTAAGGAAGAAAACCCCACAAGCATTTCTTCCCCGGCCTGACGGTGAAATCATCAGCATCAAATAACGGACAATGTGTTGTCCCCTGGTGACACTCCTCAGCATCAGCCTGAAACAGCTGCTTTGTGGTCATCCCTACTTGAACTGGGGTTTCCTTTATTACATCCAGAATTTATTACATCCAGAATTTCAGCATGCATCTGCCAAAGCCAAAAGGGAGCCAGTGTTTTCTTGATTGGATCCATTCTGTTTACACAGTCAGACATTGTAGGCTACAAATGCATGGATTTTGCCTCCCCATATAGCTGGACTTGAATCACAGCCAGAAATATAGTGCCAGCAGAGATGTGTGAGAGAGAAAGGAGTGGGGGGGCGGATAGCAGTTCAGTTAAGAGGTAATAAAGATTGAAGCCTCAATAGAATGGAGAGTGGCAATTAGACTAACATGTGTCCAGGAATTCACTTGTAAATGATTGCATGGCAGTCTTGTTTAACCCACCTAGCTCCTCTGATGCACCATGGTTAAGATATATTCATGCCAAGTAGAGTCATCTTTAAAAGAATTGCAGGACTCTGAAGCAACTGAACTTAGCATTTGGCTATGGACACAGCAAGGACTTTGAAGCAAAGAACCTGCTCTGAGCTCAGAGAGAGAGAGGAGACTACTCGTAACATCTGTAAAGTGTGTGTATATAATGACGTATGTTGGAGTTGGCCTAGTAAATACAACTCTGCTGAATGGCTGTTTCGTGTGGTGAGCTTAATTGCCTGACTGAGCTTCTATGGCACCCAACATCCAACAGACCATTCTCATATGCCTATTTGTTGAGTAAAAGAGTTCACCTGAGCTGGAAGCTATGCTTACAACCTGGGACTGCAGTTTCTTTTCTGCACACTACATAGCCCGACAGAGCAAGCGTTCCTTGAAATGTGCTTTAAGTAGCTTCTCAGATAAGGCCTCCATCACAATAATTGTTTAGTACTGCGGGTCCTAAACAGTGGCCCACAAACCCCACTGCGTGTCTGTGAAGAATCCAAGGAGCAGGGACTGTGAATGGCAGATGCAGTGGCTGCTCCAAGGTCTGTCCACCAGGTGGGCAGGATGGACCAGAAGTGAAGGGTGGCAGGAGGCAATTGAAAGGAGTGGAGAGGACTAGAAGCGTGAAAGGCAGAGCAGGAAGGGAACAAATATAAACAAATAAAAGAAGCAATAAAAATACAGTTTCAAATCATCCAGCATAGCGAGTTACCATCACTACAAAATCTTCAGCTGGAACACCAGCCAGAATTCACTAAAATGCATCAATTACAGCAGAAATTCATTTTATCACACAATTAAGCTGCTAAACTGCCCATAGAGGTTTGGATAAAAAGAATCCATGGAAGGATCAAGATGTAATATCCTGCAGTGTGAAATTACTAGATTAGACCTAGAGCAAATTTTCTATTTTGGGAATCTCAAACAAAAATTCTTTTTAGAGAAAAGAATGAAGACACCCCCCAAAAAAAGAAAAAGAAAAGAAAAAAGAAATCTGTGAGTGAGTTCAGGAAGATAACACCAAGCATACAATAAAATGATGATGATGATGATGAATGGTGTTATCCTCTGCTCTGTCATGGAGATGTTATAAACATGCGAGCTCTGGGCCTAGTGTAGAGTGTCCTCAAGGTATGACTGGTTTGCAGGCATACAGGAATGTGTGCTCCTCTCTCCACCATCCTCTCATCCCTATTTTGGCTGTTCCACCGCTCCAGCCAGCAGCAGAGGAAGTAGATCCCTGGAGTATTGCCCAGCAAAACCAGAGTTTCTGCCAAATCAAAGCATTGTGCCTAAAGACAACCAAACTCTCTCTCTCACACACACGCAAACCCAACAGCAGCACAAAAATTGAAAAAGATAGTGTAGAAAGCTGATATCACAGCACAAATATTGCCACTGCCAGTAATATCATATTTTTGAACGGCTGTAACGCTACTCATATTTAACCTATGCTTCGTGTTATATTTCCTCTTTCCATACCGAATAGATGAAAGCATTTTTTTTATATACAAATAATACGCTACACATTGTTACCAGGATTGCCAAAATGACCATTGAGTAAAAATGACCTGGCTTGCTCCTGTGCATTTAAAACACTTTGATCTGCAGAAGGCTGCAGGTGGGGCCTTTTATGGCATGGTGCTAATTGTGATCACCTTTAGAGTAAAGTGCTGTTCCAGGGATAGCAACCCACACAAGCTCAAAAGTTAGCAACTGCCGAATAGGAATGCTGCGGAGTGATAAAAGGACTGTGGGAAGTTAGTGATGTCAGAGCTACAGCTGTGCCTTAACTTCAAGGTGACCTCCTTGTTTTTAGATCTTTGTCCTGTCCTATGCAGCCTCCTAGGAGAGTCAGCAACACCACACCTGCAGAATTACACATGGCTTCTGCCAGCATTCCATGTCTCTGGGTTGCTCTAGCCATTAGGCTCTAATGTACAGGCTAAGAGCAGTGTTAGAAACTGGAATAGAAAAGGTAGGAGCCATGTGGTTCCTGGAACCTGGGTTGTGGGTGCCAAAAAAGAATGTCTAGTCGCCATTTTTATTGTATTCATTTATTTGTTCACACTGGCTTTATTTTTGCACATGCAGGAAAATGAACCGTACAGTTCCTCACTTATTCCATGAATACTTATTATTTATTTTCCAAAACAAGACTGAGTTTCCTTTTCTCTGAATTCTTTTTAAATATAATGTTCAAGCTGTTCAGAAAACTACTATTATATGTGTGTTATGGGGCAAGTGGGGGCAGAGACAAACAAAACATTTTGAAGTTCAAATGTGTCTTTGCGGCATTCAGGCTAAAGCATCAACAATACATAGATTTTCTTTTTCTATTTTTGCCTTCAAGAACAGGGTTTGCAGAGGTTGGACTTACCAAACAGCACTTGCCCCCAACTTGGATCTTGGCATCTAGGAATTCTCCCTTTTTATACTTATTTTTCTTTCTTGCCACCAACATGGTTAACTGATGTATTACCATCGCTCTTTCTCTAATACAAGATCTTTTAACAGACTCAAATAGTGTTACTTAATGACTCTACAGCTAAATCATATCCAGTTGGGACTTCATTTTCTCTTATTATATTAGATCAGAAGAAGCTTTTTGGGAACAAAGACCAAAATATGTCACATATCACCTTGGTTTCCTTTATATCTCCAACATAAATTGTTAGAACCCCTACAGATATTATTTGATCTTCATGGGTGTTAAATACCACCAGACAGTAAACTCATAAATGATTTCTTTCAAACTACTGCCAATAGTTTGCTGTAGAAGATTTTGCCAAATCCATTTCCATTCTGGGATATCATGCCATTAAAATATTGTACAACAGATCCTATTCTAAATGGTCAAATGCTGTTTCCACATCAAAAAAGTAAAATCCTGTATGACTGCTGCTGCTGCTCTGGTGGGTGCTGGGTAGACCGCTCCCCCTCCTGCCAACTCCATCGGGCCTAGGGGGCAGGGCCTGCACTCACCGCCACAGCTTAATAGGCCTGAGCAGCTCCTTGCAGCAAGTGACAAAAATGGTTTTAAATGGTTTAAGTGCTTTTAATTTGCTGCACCTTAAATGGTGGTTTTTAAATATAATATTGTATTATTGCATTTTTGCTTGGGTGGGGAGTTGTTTAATTTTAGTATAATTGTTTTTTGCTTTGTTTTAATGCTTTCTTTTTTGTTAAGTTATTATATAGTTTGTATTCTGCTTTTTAAGAGGAAGGGTCAGAACTGCCTGGGAGTGGGCCTCAGTCAATAGAATGGCTGGGGCAGGTTCCACAGGGGGGGATGTATTGGGAAACCCGATCTCAGTGATCACGGGCAGGAGGAGGAGTTACCCTAAGACCAGACCATGTCATTACCGAGGAGGCAGGCTTAGTTGTTGTTTGAGGACTATCCCTGCCTCCAGGTATGGTCCTGACTGGAAGGATACTGGAATCAGCAAGGGAAACCCACATGACCTGAAAGTGTTGCTGTGCAATGCCAGGTCAATGATGAATAAAACCACTGCCATCCACGACCTGATTGTGGATGGAGGATTAGACCTGGCATGTGTGACAGAGACCTGGTTGGATGAAGCAGATGGGCCTGTCCTTGCCGCTGCTTGCCCACCAGGTTTCTCTTACACACAGCAACCCAGGTCATGTGGGCGGGGAGGGGGGGTTGCAGTGATTTTAAGAAGTCATTAGTCTGCACCAGGCGTCCTATTGGGAAGACCCAGTTCTCTGAGTGCATGTTCTGGAAGTTGGGCTATAGGGGGAGTACAGGATTCCTATTGGTGTACCGACCTCCCGGCTGCACCAAGGATTCCCTGCCCGAGCTGCTTCAGATCGTGGTGGATATGCTCCTGGAGACGCCTAGCTTGGTTGTCCTAGGGGATTTTAACATCCATGCCAACGCAACCTTACATGGGGCCACTCAGGACTTCGTGGAAAGCATGGAAACTACAACTAATCCAGAATGCGGCAGCTAGACTGGTGACTGGGAGTGGCCGCCAAGACCACATAACACCGGTCTTGAAAGACCTACATTGGCTCCCAGTACGTTTCCGAGCACAATTCAAAGTGTTGGTGCTGACCTTTAAAGCCCTAAACGGCCTCGGTCCAGTATATCTGAAGGAGCGTCTCCTCCCCCATCGCTCTGCCCGGACACTGAGGTCCAGCTCCGAGGGCCTTCTGGCGGTTCCCTCACTGCGAGAGGCCAAGTTACAGGGAACCAGGCAGAAGGCCTTCTTGGTAGTGGCGCCCGCCCTGTGGAACGCCCTCCCATCAGATGTCAAAGCGATAAACATCTAGCTGACATTCAGAAGACATCTGAAGGCAGCCCTGTTCAGGGAAGTTTTTAATATGTGACATTTTAGTGTATCTTTCATCTTTGTTGGAAGCCGCCCAGAGTGGCTGGGGAAACCCAGCCAGATGGGCGGGGTACAAATAATAAATTATTATTATTATTATCAGAGCTACCCTAGGTCCCAGCTCACAAAGGGCCAACGCTGCTTCGTTGTTAAGTATAAAAGTCTTTATTGAAGTTCAGTTTCACTTCCAGAGCCGCCGCGCGCAGCTCTACGTCTCAACTGTCAGACCGCTGATGCTCCGTCTGAGTCTCCTCCCCCTTGACACCAATTTAAGATTCTAGCCTTGCTCCACCTTCTCCGCTGCTCCTTCCTCCTCTGGGTCCGCCTGCCCGCCGGGGTTCCGCCCTTTCTAGCCTCTTCTCCCGCTGATTCCCCTGAGCCTTCTCCCTCCCTCCGGCGGGCTTTAGGAGCTGGTTCCCCATCCAGGTCTCCTGCTGTTCCGCGCGCCTGCACATTTGAACTTGGCGCGCGCGCCCAGCCAGCAGCTTTCCTCCTGACCGTTTCACTGCTGCTGTCACTTCTTCCCCCTTCGGGGGGGGCTAGCTGCAACTGACCTCCCTTCTGTTCCCCCACTCTCCGATGGAGGCGTGGTCAGCCCTGACTCCCTCTCTGGAGGAGACACTGTCCCTGACACATGTGACTCTTCCCCCCCACTACGCTCTGGTGGGGAAACTGGTCCCGATCCTCCACTGCTGCTTTGGGGTTCCCCTCTGGCTCCTTGTTTCTGGTGCGTCCCCCCTGGGACCCCCCTTGTCCTGACCATCGGCGCCCCCTTCTGGGAATCTTCTGATTCGCTGGAGAAGCTCATTGAATCTCTCGGGTCACTGTCATACTCCCCTACGCTGCCCTCGGATTCTTCCCCTTCGCTCTCCAATTCCTCTCTCCCCAGTGCTCCTGCTCCTGATTCCCTGACATCCACCCCCCCTCGAAGCCCCCCCTTCCCCCCTCTCCCTCTTCGGGTGTGGGTTCCGGGTGCTCCAGTCCTGTGGGTGTGAGTGCGGGATACCATTCTTCCCCCCTGGTGTGTAGCCGGTCCACTGGATCCGGCCCAACCACAACGGGCTTGTCGACGTCGATTTCCTCTGCTTCCATCTCTCTGCTGATGTGCTCGAATCCAGGATCCTCCCCCAACACGTCCATGTCCTCCCCTCCCCCGGGTACCTCTGTTGAGACTGCTTGCAAAGGTCCCCGCAGCAGCTCCCTGCGCCACCCCACCTCCGGTTGAGTGTCCCACCAATAGGAGCGGTCTGTGGCAAACCCCGAGAGAGACCCCTCCGAGGAGCTAGTGTCCGGCGTCGTCTCTTCAGCTGATGAAAAACCCTGGAACGTACTGGCTGACAGTGTGGGTGTGAAGAGCCAGTCGTCGAAATACTCTGCCGGCATAGGTCTGTGTGGGAAGAGTGCATGGAACTCGTCTTTAAGATAGTGCTCCTCCACGGCATAGCACGGTACCCACCTGTTGGCACTGGCTGGGGTACCTTCCCTGGCGAGGAGGTATTCCACCCCCTCTTCCCCCCACCTCGAGTCCAAAATCTCCGTGACCTCGTTGAGTGGCGTCGCCCTCCATGACCCCTCCCTCTTCGGAGATTCGTTAAGTGGGTCTGGCGCGTTCCCTGTCGCCTGAAACCTGTGGGGTTCCCTGTAGGGTGTGAGCACTGACCTATGAAAGACTGGGTGCATTCTGGAGCCCTCCGGGAGTGTCAACCGGAAGGCCACTGGATTGATTTGCGCCGCAACCTGGTAAGGTCCCAGCTGCTTGTGTTTGAGCTTCCTCTTAGCTAGCGTCCTGGCCGGCACTGCCTGGGCTGCTAACCAGACCCAGTCCCCCACCTGGATGTCCTCCCCGACCCTCCTGTGCTTGTCTGCCTGCATTTTGTAGGCGTGTTTCGCCAGTTCCAATTGCCTTCGGAGTTGCTCGTGGACCTCCTGTAACTCTGCTGCTAAGTGCTCTGCTCCCCTTGGCTCCCCCTCCCCCTTCGTCTCTAACCCCGGGAAAGTTCTGGGATGCCGTCCATTATTGGCGAAGAACGGTGTCACTCCTGGAGACCCGTGCTTCGTGTTGTTGTAGGCAAACTCGGCCAGCGGTAGGTAGTCCACCCAGGTCGAGGGTTGTTGATTGGCGTAGCATCGCAGGTACTGCTGCATGATGGCGTTGACCCTCTCCGCTTGTCCGTTGGTCTGCGGGTGTCGTGCCGACGCTAAGTTGATCTTGACGTTCAGGATGCCCAGCAGCTTCTGCCAGAAGCTCGAGACGAATTGGCGACCCCGGTCGGACTGAATGGACCGCGGCAAGCCGTGAGCTTTGAACACGTGGTCTATGAACAGCTTGGCGGTCTGTTCCGCTGTGGCCACCTTCGCGCACGGAATAAAGTGCGCCATCTTGGTGAACATGTCTACGACCACGAGCACCGCTGTTTTGCCTCGCAAGCTGGGCAGATCTGTGACAAAGTCCAGGGCCACTTTCTCCCACGGTTCGAGCGGCGTCTGTAGGGGTTCTAGTAGACCCGCCGGCTTCCTGTGTACTGGTTTGGCCCTTTGGCAGGTGTCACACCTGGAGACGTAATCCGCGACTTCTCCCCTCACCTTGGGCCACCAAAAGTCTCTGGTTACTAATTCCGCCGTTTTGTCCTTGCCGAAGTGCCCAGCGCTGGGCGCGTCGTGTAGCTGCTGCAAGACTTTCGCGCGGAGGTCGTCTCCGGGCACGTAGAGAGCCCCTTTGCAGATGAGCAGTCCGTCTCGTATCTGGAACTCGTCGTCCTTCGCTGTGCCTTTTCGCACCTCCTCCATCTTGGATTGTGCGAACGAATCCGTCTGCAGCGCTCGACGCACCGCGTCCAGGTCCACGGCAGCTGAAGCGCACGCCCACGCTTTCGGTGCGAAAATGTGCTTGGCCGCCACCGGGTCCGCTTCCTCGAGATACTGCGGCTTCCTGGATAGTGCATCCGCCATGACGTTGTTGTCTCCCGGGATGTATTCTATCCGGAAATCGAAATCCGCAAAGAACTCCGCCCAGCGGATGTGTCTCTGGTTCAGGAACCACGCCGTGCGCCAGTAATCCAGGTTCTTATGGTCCGTGCGGACTTGCACTGTGTACCTGGCTCCAACGAGGAAGTGCCGCCACGCCTTGAAAGTTGCATGAATGGCCAGCAACTCCCTGTCCCAGATGGTGTAGTTCTGTTCCGCCTTGCTGAGTTTCCTGGAGTAGAATGCGCACGGCCTCCATTCCCCTTGCGGATCTTGCTGTAACAGGACGGCCCCCACCGCTCTGTCCGAGGCGTCCGTCTCAACCCTCATTGGTCTGCTGGGGTTTACATGTAGCAGCTGTTCTTCGGACGCGAAGAGACGCTTGAGTCTCCGAAAGGACTGCTCCGCCTGGTCCGTCCAGGTGAACTTCTTCTTCTTCGAGCTGAGAGTGTCCGTGATGGCCGCCGTCTCCTTCGCGAACCCTTTGATGAACTTGCGATAAAAGTTGGCGAAGCCGACGAACTTCTGGACCTCCTTCCGATTGCGCGGAAGGAGTGACACCATTCTTCGCCAATAATGGACGGCATCCCAGAACTTTCCCGGGGTTAGAGACGAAGGGGGAGGGGGAGCCAAGGGGAGCAGAGCACTTAGCAGCAGAGTTACAGGAGGTCCACGAGCAACTCCGAAGGCAATTGGAACTGGCGAAACACGCCTACAAAATGCAGGCAGACAAGCACAGGAGGGTCGGGGAGGACATCCAGGTGGGGGACTGGGTCTGGTTAGCAGCCCAGGCAGTGCCGGCCAGGACGCTAGCTAAGAGGAAGCTCAAACACAAGCAGCTGGGACCTTACCGGTCGTGGCGCAAATCAATCCAGTGGCCTTCCGGTTGACACTCCCGGAGGGCTCCAGAATGCACCCAGTCTTTCATAGGTCAGTGCTCACACCCTACAGGGAACCCCACAGGTTTCAGGCAACAGGGAACGCGCCAGACCCACTTAGCGAATCTCCGAAGAGGGAGGGGTCACGGAGGGCGACGCCACTCAACGAGGTCACGGAGATTTTGGACTCGAGGTGGGGGGAAGAGGGGGTGGAATACCTCCTTGCCAGGGAAGGTACCCCAGCCAGTGCCAACAGGTGGGTACCGTGCTATGCCGTGGAGGAGCACTATCTTAAAGACGAGTTCCATGCACTCTTCCCACACAGGGCAAGGGGGTCCCAGGGGGGACGCACCAGAAACAAGGAGCCAGAGGGGAACCCCAAAGCAGCAGTGGAGGATCGGGACCAGTTTCCCCACCAGAGCGTAGTGGGGGGGAAGAGTCACATGTGTCAGGGCCAGCGTCTCCTCCAGCGGGGAGAGAGAGTGAGTCAGGGCTGACCACGCCTCCATCGGAGAGTGGGGGAACGGAAGGGAGGTCAGTTGCAGCTAGCCCCCCCGAAGGGGGAAGCAGTGACAGCAGCAGTGAAACGGTCAGGAGGAAAGCTGCTGGCTGGGCGCGCGCGCCAAGTTCAAATGTGCAGGCGCGCGGAACAGCAGGAGACCCGGATGGGGAACCAGCTCCTAAAGCCCGCCGGAGGGAGGGAGAAGGCTCAGCGGAATCAGCAGGAGAAGAGGCTAGAAAGGGCGGAACCCCGGCGGGCAGGCGGACCCAGAGGAGGAAGGAGCAGCGGAGAAGGTGGAGCAAGGCTAGAATCTTAAATTGGTGTCAAGGGGGAGGAGACTCAGACGGAGCATCAGCGGTCTGACAGTTGAGACGTAGAGCTGCGCGCGGCTCTGGAAGTGAAACTGAACTTCAATAAAGACTTTTATACTTAACAACGAAGCAGCGTTGGCCCTTTGTGAGCTGGGACCTAGGGTAGCTCTGACAATAATAATAATAATTTATTATTTGTACCCCGCCCATCTGGCTGGGTTTCCCCAGCCACTCTGGGCAGCTTCCAACAAAGATGAAAGATACACTAAAATGTCACATATTAAAAACTTCCCTGAACAGGGCTGCCTTCAGATGTCTTCTGAATGTCAGCTAGATGTTTATCGCTTTGACATCTGATGGGAGGGCGTTCCACAGGGCGGGCGCCACTACCAAGAAGGCCTTCTGCCTGGTTCCCTGTAACTTGGCCTCTCGCAGTGAGGGAACCGCCAGAAGGCCCTCGGAGCTGGACCTCAGTGTCCGGGCAGAGCGATGGGGGAGGAGACGCTCCTTCAGATATACTGGACCGAGGCCGTTTAGGGCTTTAAAGGTCAGCACCAACACTTTGAATTGTGCTCGGAAACGTACTGGGAGCCAATGTAGGTCTTTCAAGACCGGTGTTATGTGGTCTCCGCGGCCGCTCCCAGTCACCAGTCTAGCTGCCGCATTCTGGATTAGTTGTAGTTTCCATGCTTTCCACGAAGTCCTGAGTGGCCCCATGTAAGGTTGCGTTGGCATGGATGTTAAAATCCCCTAGGAAAACCAAGCTAGGCGTCTCCAGGAGCATATCCACCACGATCTGAAGCAGCTCGGGCAGGGAATCCTTGGTGCAGCCGGGAGGTCGGTACACCAATAGGAATCCTGTACTCCCCCTATAGCCCAACTTCCAGAACATGCACTCAGAGAACTGGGTCTTCCCAATAGGACGCCTAGTGCAGACTAATGACTTCTTAAAATCACTGCAACCCCCCCTCCCCGCCCACATGACCTGGGTTGCTGTGTGTAAGAGAAACCTGGTGGGCAAGCAGCGGCAAGGACAGGCCCATCTGCTTCATCCAACCAGGTCTCTGTCACACATGCCAGGTCTAATCCTCCATCCACAAGCAGGTCGTGGATGGCAGTGGTTTTATTCATCATTGACCTGGCATTGCACAGCAACACTTTCAGGTCATGTGGGTTTCCCTTGCTGATTCCAGTATCCTTCCAGTCAGGACCATACCAGGAGGCAGGGATAGTCCTCAAACAACAACTAAGCCTGCCTCCTCGGTAATGACATTGTCTGGTCTTAGGGTAACTCCTCCTCCTGCCCGTGATCACTGAGATCGGGTTTCCCAATACATCCCCCCCCTGTGGAACCTGCCCCAGCCATTCTATTGACTGAGGCCCACTCCCAGGCAGTTCTGACCCTTCCTCTTAAAAAGCAAAATACAAACTATATAATAACTTAACAAAAAAGAAAGCATTAAAACAAAGCAAAAAACAATTATACTAAAATTAAACAACTCCCCACCCAAGCAAAAATACAATAATACAATATTATATTTAAAAACCACCATTTAAGGTGCAGCAAATTAAAAGCACTTAAACCATTTAAAACCATTTTTGTCACTTGCTGCAAGGAGCTGCTCAGGCCTATTAAGCTGTGGCGGTGAGTGCAGGCCCTGCCCCCTAGGCCCGATGGAGTTGGCAGGAGGGGGAGCGGTCTACCCAGCACCCACCAGAGCAGCAGCAGCAGTCATACAGGATTTTACTTTTTTGATGTGGAAACAGCATTTGACCATTTAGAATAGGATCTGTTGTACAATATTTTAATGGCATGATATCCCAGAATGGAAATGGATTTGGCAAAATCTTCTACAGCAAACTATTGGCAGTAGTTTGAAAGAAATCATTTATGAGTTTACTGTCTGGTGGTATTTAACACCCATGAAGATCAAATAATATCTGTAGGGGTTCTAACAATTTATGTTGGAGATATAAAGGAAACCAAGGTGATATGTGACATATTTTGGTCTTTGTTCCCAAAAAGCTTCTTCTGATCTAATATAATAAGAGAAAATGAAGTCCCAACTGGATATGATTTAGCTGTAGAGTCATTAAGTAACACTATTTGAGTCTGTTAAAAGATCTTGTATTAGAGAAAGAGCGATGGTAATACATCAGTTAACCATGTTGGTGGCAAGAAAGAAAAGTAAGTATAAAAAGGGAGAATTCCTAGATGCCAAGATCCAAGTTGGGGGCAAGTGCTGTTTGGTAAGTCCAACCTCTGCAAACCCTGTTCTTGAAGGCAAAAATAGAAAAAGAAAATCTATGTATTGTTGATGCTTTAGCCTGAATGCCGCAAAGACACATTTGAACTTCAAAATGTTTTGTTTGTCTCTGCCCCCACTTGCCCCATAACACACATATAATAGTAGTTTTCTGAACAGCTTGAACATTATATTTAAAAAGAATTCAGAGAAAAGGAAACTCAGTCTTGTTTTGGAAAATAAATAATAAGTATTCATGGAATAAGTGAGGAACTGTACGGTTCATTTTCCTGCATGTGCAAAAATAAAGCCAGTGTGAACAAATAAATGAATACAATAAAAATGGCGACTAGACATTCTTTTTTGGCACCCACAACCCAGGTTCCAGGAACCACATGGCTCCTACCTTTTCTATTCCAGTTTCTAACACTGCTCTTAGCCTGTACATTAGAGCCTAATGGCTAGAGCAACCCAGAGACATGGAATGCTGGCAGAAGCCATGTGTAATTCTGCAGGTGTGGTGTTGCTGACTCCCCTAGGAGGCTGCATAGGACAGGACAAAGATCTAAAAACAAGGAGGTCACCTTGAAGTTAAGGCACAGCTGTAGCTCTGACATCACTAACTTCCCACAGTCCTTTTATCACTCTGCAGCATTCCTATTCGGCAGTTGCTAACTTTTGAGCTTGTGTGGGTTGCTATCCCTGGAACAGCACTTTACTCTAAAGGTGATCACAATTAGCACCATGCCATAAAAGGCCCCACCTGCAGCCTTCTGCAGATCAAAGTGTTTTAAATGCACAGGAGCAAGCCAGGTCATTTTTACTCAATGGTCATTTTAGCAATCCTGGTAACAATGTGTAGCGTATTATTTGTATATAAAAAAAATGCTTTCATCTATTCGGTATGGAAAGAGGAAATATAACACGAAGCATAGGTTAAATATGAGTAGCGTTACAGCCGTTCAAAAATATGATATTACTGGCAGTGGCAATATTTGTGCTGTGATATCAGCTTTCTACACTATCTTTTTCAATTTTTGCTGCTGCTGTTGGGTTTGCGTGTGTGTGTGAGAGAGAGAGTTTGGTTGTCTTTAGGCACAATGCTTTGATTTGGCAGAAACTCTGGTTTTGCTGGGCAATACTCCAGGGATCTACTTCCTCTGCTGCTGGCTGGAGCGGTGGAACAGCCAAAATAGGGATGAGAGGATGGTGGAGAGAGGAGCACACATTCCTGTATGCCTGCAAACCAGTCATACCTTGAGGACACTCTACACTAGGCCCAGAGCTCGCATGTTTATAACATCTCCATGACAGAGCAGAGGATAACACCATTCATCATCATCATCATCATTTTATTGTATGCTTGGTGTTATCTTCCTGAACTCACTCACAGATTTCTTTTTTCTTTTCTTTTTCTTTTTTTGGGGGGTGTCTTCATTCTTTTCTCTAAAAAGAATTTTTGTTTGAGATTCCCAAAATAGAAAATTTGCTCTAGGTCTAATCTAGTAATTTCACACTGCAGGATATTACATCTTGATCCTTCCATGGATTCTTTTTATCCAAACCTCTATGGGCAGTTTAGCAGCTTAATTGTGTGATAAAATGAATTTCTGCTGTAATTGATGCATTTTAGTGAATTCTGGCTGGTGTTCCAGCTGAAGATTTTGTAGTGATGGTAACTCGCTATGCTGGATGATTTGAAACTGTATTTTTATTGCTTCTTTTATTTGTTTATATTTGTTCCCTTCCTGCTCTGCCTTTCACGCTTCTAGTCCTCTCCACTCCTTTCAATTGCCTCCTGCCACCCTTCACTTCTGGTCCATCCTGCCCACCTGGTGGACAGACCTCGGAGCAGCCACTGCATCTGCCATTCACAGTCCCTGCTCCTTGGATTCTTCACAGACACGCAGTGAGGTTTGTGGGCCACTGTTTAGGACCCGCAGTACTAAACAATTATTGTGATGGAGGCCTTATCTGAGAAGCTACTTAAAGCACATTTCAAGGAACGCTTGCTCTGTCGGGCTATGTAGTGTGCAGAAAAGAAACTGCAGTCCCAGGTTGTAAGCATAGCTTCCAGCTCAGGTGAACTCTTTTACTCAACAAATAGGCATATGAGAATGGTCTGTTGGATGTTGGGTGCCATAGAAGCTCAGTCAGGCAATTAAGCTCACCACACGAAACAGCCATTCAGCAGAGTTGTATTTACTAGGCCAACTCCAACATACGTCATTATATACACACACTTTACAGATGTTACTAGTAGTCTCCTCTCTCTCTCTCTGAGCTCAGAGCAGGTTCTTTGCTTCAAAGTCCTTGCTGTGTCCATAGCCAAATGCTAAGTTCAGTTGCTTCAGAGTCCTGCAATTCTTTTAAAGATGACTCTACTTGGCATGAATATATCTTAACCATGGTGCATCAGAGGAGCTAGGTGGGTTAAACAAGACTGCCATGCAATCATTTACAAGTGAATTCCTGGACACATGTTAGTCTAATTGCCACTCTCCATTCTATTGAGGCTTCAATCTTTATTACCTCTTAACTGAACTGCTATCCGCCCCCCCACTCCTTTCTCTCTCACACATCTCTGCTGGCACTATATTTCTGGCTGTGATTCAAGTCCAGCTATATGGGGAGGCAAAATCCATGCATTTGTAGCCTACAATGTCTGACTGTGTAAACAGAATGGATCCAATCAAGAAAACACTGGCTCCCTTTTGGCTTTGGCAGATGCATGCTGAAATTCTGGATGTAATAAATTCTGGATGTAATAAAGGAAACCCCAGTTCAAGTAGGGATGACCACAAAGCAGCTGTTTCAGGCTGATGCTGAGGAGTGTCACCAGGGGACAACACATTGTCCGTTATTTGATGCTGATGATTTCACCGTCAGGCCGGGGAAGAAATGCTTGTGGGGTTTTCTTCCTTAGGTGCTACAATAACTTTACCCATCTTGGTACTTTTTACCTTGGGGGGAGGGCAGGCACCTGTGATGGACAGCAGAGTCAGACTAGAGTCTGTGGCTATAGTATTGCGTTTAAGCCCAAGACATCTTAAAGTTAGAGTAAACAAGTTAACTTCTACCTGAAAGAACACATTTCCTGACCCACTTTGTTTCATAAACCTATTTTGTTCAATAAACTTTTCTTGTTTGTTTGTTCAACTCCTGCCTGAGTGTCATGATGCTGTCAGCGGCTCCCAGCTGGTTGTCCAGGAATGTATAAAGACAAGGGAAAGTTTCATACCATCATTTCTTAATTATAATAATAATAATAATTATTAATTTCAATCTTAACAGTGAGAGGCTATAGAACCCAGCCTCTTGGATAATGGTGTTACAGTATTTTCCAACTTTCTCCCTCATCTGCCTCTGAGCTGTGACCTCCCACAAACCACTGTTGTAAATCTATACTGTCTCCACCATTCCTCCTCTGCCCAGTCCCTGATACAGACTCTAAATCATTGCGTTTTCCCTCACACAAGTCCCCCCGCTACATAATCTGTGGTAAATTGTAGAAATTTGTGGAATTGGTGTGCCGTGAGGTGGGTGCACTACATTTTATAGTGGGCAGTTAGAGGAGTGGATCCGCCACATTATTAATTGGTGGTATTACGTGGTGGGCCCCCTATAGCACCATTTACTGCTCTGGCTCAAGGCACAACCCAGGTTTTTATCAGTTTGTAAAATGTCAACAAATACACTAGGAATCAGAGAACTTTCTGTCAGCACTAGGCTGTTGGATGCAGGACTCCGAGGTGACCCAGAAAATTAGAATGTTGGGAAGAAGCTTAGAAAAGAACTTTTCTCCCCGGCATGCTGGTTTTTGACATAGAGGGAAGTGGTGTTAACAAGATGGAGGATTCAGTCATGAGATTCTGCCTGCAGTCTGAGGCCAGGAGCCCAGAAACAGGCCCAGCACCCCAGTGAGAACTAGGCCTCAAGTTGTAGGCATTGCAAGAACATGCTATCAAGTAGTAAAAGCCTCCTGCAGAACAAGGTTTGTTACCGGAAACTGGGCCCTCCTCTTTCCCCAGCCTGTGCTTATGATAAGAGACTCATGCTTCCTAGCTTGTGCAGTGATAAAACTTCTATTCTTTATTGCCTCCTCACCCCTTTTTGGTCCTCAACCTTCATTAAAACAAACAGTTGACTTGGCTCTTTATAAATTAGCATAAGGAACTGGGCACAGCAGGGCGAGGGAGGAAACAACTCTTTTATGTTTTGTCAGAACAAAAAGCAGAGTGATGGTCACCGTGAACAAGAAGATCTTTGCCATTTGAGAGGCCTTTGGAGCAGCGTGTAATTAAAGGGGTGATTGCAGATGGATGGTGCATTGATAGCACGCTGCAAAATGGAAATGCTAAGTTGTGGGTTGACATAGCAGATGACACAGCGATTTCTCCAAAGCAGCTCTTTATTTTATAAGCTGGAACAGAACTAAGCTGAGGAGCTCAGTCAGCCTGCTTATATAGAGCTCCAGAACAATGTAACTGTTGCCATTTTCTAAAACTATCCAATCACTGAACGTCACTTTTTGATCCTTCATTTGCATACAAAACTATCTAATCACTGAACGTCACTTTTTGATCCTTCATTTGCATAACTATCTACAGTATCCCCCTGCTGGCCCAGGGTGAGAACTTCAGTACATAACACCCCTCCCCACTGAGATAAGGCGTTAGTTACAATCGTAATGGTTTCCTTATATACAGCACTTCACGTAATGGTTCAATTAAGCACAAAAGCATATCGGTTACATTTCCCATACTTAGACCAACAGTGATACATGTCCAACAACATAGTCCTTTAAATAAGTTGGGCGCTTAGAAACTCTGCCAGACCGCCGGGGACTGGTAGCCAAGTCCGGGGGCCACATAATTCTTGCTGAGGCTGTGGTGACCCTAGGTGGCGTTGAAACCAAATCCCCTGGATCCGCTGCTGTGGGTAGAGCCTCCGCAAGTGGAGTGGTCTGAGCCTGTGGTAAGTCTGGCAGACCCTCTGAAGCGGCTTGGTTCGGCTCCACGCTGGCAGTTTGTGAGGGAGGTGTAGGTGGAGCCTTGCCATCTGTAAGTGTCTCTTCTGGAGCCACGAGCGCAGTTGGGGGCACCACGGTAGTGTCCAAGTCCCCAACCCTGCGCCTAAGCTGGTCTATGTGCTGGCGCCACAAGCGCCCGTCTTCGAGTGCCACCTGGTACGAGCAAGGTCCAGTGACTCCCACTACTGTGGCTGGCACCCAAGGAATGTCCCCCACATAGTTCCGGGCAAAGACCTGGTTTCCTGGAACAAATGACCGTGGCGCGTTGGCACAGCCTGGGGGTTCGGCCATGGCAAAGTCCGGGTGCAACTGGTCGAGCAGTGACCTGAGGCGGCGGCCCATAAGCAGTTCAGCAGGACTCCGCCCTGGTGCCGCATGAGGGGTGATGTGTTGCACGAACAAGTATTCGGCGACCTGCTTGTGCCAGTCTCCCCGGTCCAGGCGCGCCAGTGCCTCTTTTGCCGAGCGCACCATTCTCTCTGCTTGCCGGGATGGATGAAATGGTGCCGTTAGGGCATGGCGGTGGCCAGTCCCAAAAGTGCCTGACGTGAACTGCGGTCCGTTGTCGGAGACAAGGACATCAGGACACCCATGCGTCGCAAACAGGCCTCACAGCACCCGGATGACGGCCTCGGTAGTGGGAGAGAGCATCAGGGCCACCTCCAGCCATTTGGAATAGGTGTCCACCACTACCATAAAGGTCCGCCCGTGAAAGGGGCTGGCCAGATCGATGTGTACCCTCGACCAGGGTGTCTTTGGCGTCTCCCAGGTGTGTCCCTTAGCTGCCGGTGTTAAGTTGTGGGTTGACATAGCAGACGACACAGTGATTTCTCCAAAGCAGCTCTTTATTTTGTAAGCTGGAACAGAACTAAGCTGAGGAGCTCAGTCAGCCTGCTTATACAGAGCTCCAGAACAATGTAACTGTTGCCATTTTCTAAAACTATCCAATCACTGAACGTCACTTTTTGATCCTTCATTTGCATACAAAACTATCCAATCACTGAACGTCACTTTTCAATCCTTCATTTGCATAACTATCTACAGTATCCCCCTGCTGGCCCAGGGTGAGAACTTCAGTACATAACAGGAAATATGACAATTAACAAACATTTAGCATGCATTCAATCCTGGTTTGTTTCTCAGCTAATTTCTTCCATTGTATAAGAGGCTATGGACGCTGCAGAAAGTGTGGTTCAAGTACCTGCAGCTGTTGAGGTAAATGAACATTCAAGTCAGAGTGGGGCTCCCTGCTTTTTTCCTTCCTGTGCAGGAAGAGAGCTGGCACAAGCAGAATGAATACCAAGGAAACATCTTGGTTTAAGTTTGATGTATGTGACACATGCAAAAGCTATATTAAAGGGACTGCAAAACACTGTAAAGTCCCCTGTACGTTAATTATGGAAATCACAGACAAGGAAGGCAATGGCTAAGGTTTCTGTGTAAGAATTTAGAGATTTAGGTAGAATTTCCTGGTTCCACTGGCACTGCCCACATTTATAGCCCAATCCTTTATTTGAGGGCTCCTCTACTTGACCTGCTTATTTGGCATTCATCCATATTTAGTTGCAGGAAGTTTACGTGGTAGCTTACGTTCAGTCTTTATTGAACACTCGTTCTGATTTATTTCTGAGCCACTTCTATGACAATTATCATTCATCTTGATTTGGTTGCGTGGTGTTTCCACAAAATCATTTGTTCATCCCACACATATCATTGCATTTCTTCATCACTTTTCAAACCAAAAAAAGTCTGTTGTTTTTTAAGTGGATTTGTTGGACAAGGGCAAAAGAGAGCTTTAACCTGCTTTAATTGTGCAGACCTAGAATTCTGGTGTGCACTTGAATAATTCCTCCTGCAAAACATTGACAGTTTGGAGGCAGTCTGGAGGCTTTGTGTGTGCAAAAAAACCCAGAAAATCTAACATGTCAGGGAGAAGGGTTCTAGTTCATCCCTCACCTGCTAGTTTCCTATGGAAGAATATTTATTTGTATGGTGCAGGATGCAGTCTGAAATGCTATAGCCCAGATGTAAGTTTATTGCCACAGTGTGAATAAGGCGTCTGTCAGGGGTTCAGGAGCAGAAGGGACGGATGGAGAGGAATCGGAGGGAGAAGTTAGCGACGAGAGCCGACCAAGGTCCCTAAGTCTCTCCAGCGAATCGGAGGATTCACAGAAAGGGGCTCCCGTGGGCAGAGCTGGGGGGTTGCCAAGAGGGGCACCTCAGGAAGGAGGGACCAGAGGGGATTCAGAGAGCAGCAGCTGGAGATCCGGACCAGCTACCCCACCGGAGAGCAGCAGCTGGAAATCCGGACCAGCTACGCCACCAGAGAGCAGCAGGGGGGAGGAGTTCCAGGCACCAGCGACAGGCAGCTCTCCGGCAGCAGCCACGCCTGCGTCGGAGAGCGAGGAAACGGTAGGGAGGAGGGTCGGAGACAGCGCGCGCGCGCCAAGTTCAAATGTAACAGAGGGAGGCGCAATGAGCAGCCCGGAAAGGGAGCCAGGTCCTAAAGCCCGCCGAAGGGAGGGGGAGGAATCCGAAGGGTCCGCATCCGAGGCATCCAGGAAGGAAGGAACCCCGGGGGGTGGTAGGACCCAGAGGCGAAAGGAGAGACGCAAAAGGTGGAGCAAGGCTAGGGTCTTGAACTGGTGTACAGGAGGCGGAGATTCAGATGGGACTTCGCCGATCTAGGGAATAGACGTAGAGACGCACGCTAAGATTTGGAAATGGAAACTATACTTCAATAAAGACTTTATACCGTTCTACCGGCTAGCGTTGGTCCTTTGTGAGCCGGGACCTAGAGGCAGTCTCTGACAGTAAGTCCCATCTCACAAAGTTTTCATCAGTTCTCTTGGACTCAAGCGACGTGTGGGGAGCGAAGCAGGGAGGAAAGAGGACTGGTGCCTTGGGAGCTCACAAGAGTCAAGCGACATGTCTACTGAAGAGCAAATTGCTTCCCTGCAAGAAGCGGTAACGCAGCTCAGCGCAGAGATACTAGCCTCCAGGAAAAGAGAGGATGAAGCGGCTGCTGCGTGCCGAGATCTCCAAGCCAGGTTGGACGTGCTTACTAAGCAGGCACAAGCGGGGTCCAGATCCGAGGGGATCGGGTTTGGGAGGAGAGGAGGCAGCATTGTATCTCACTTTGATGGGAATTTACAGCAGTACCCCAATTTCCGAGCAGACGTGCAGTTTGCGCTGAAACTGCTGGAAAAAGAGTTTAGAGATGAGCAGGAAAAAGTGGGGTTTATCTTGTCTCATTTGCATGGAGACGCGAAAGCATGTCTGCGCAATCTGTGGAGAGATATGGACCCAGCGCTCCAGAGTTCAGCTGCATTCATTAAAGCGATGGATTCTTGCTTTCTATCGAAAATAGACATTGACATTGCCCGTAAGGACATATTTGGGCTGAGACAAGGGAAAGCCAGCGTGAGGCAGTATCACTCCCGCTTTTTTGCATTGGTCAATGCCTTGGGGTGGGACAAGGATTCCCCCCCCGTTAGAGATCTTTATTGGGAAGGATTGAACCCCCAAATCAAGGATGAGATAGCGCGGGGGGAGAGACCCAAAAGCACCCAGGAAGTGGTGGACAGATCGCTCGCAGTGGGGGTGAGGCTGGAGGACCGCCCATGGGACAGAGAAGAAGGGCGTTGGGGACGCACACCAGCCAGAGCGCCCTCCCTCTTGCCCAGGGATGTCGCGCGTGCGCAATCAACGCCTCCGCAAGCAGGGGGGGAGGAGCCAATGGAGATCGGCGGTGCTAGAGCTCAATCAGCCACCAGAGCCTTAACACCGGGAGCAGTCAAAACAAAGCAGCCTAGAGGGAACAGGAAGTGTTACATCTGTGAAAGTCCTAAGCACATGGCGAAAGAGTGTCCCCAGAGGCTCCACAAGCACACTGCAGCTTCAATGACAGTAATGGGAGCAACTCAGCAAAGTGAACCACAGCAGGGAAACGAAGGAGTCTGGCTGGAAACAGAAGCACTGGGGGCCAGCCAGGCGAGTCAGTAAAGAAGTCCCCAGAGATTTTGAAGCCCACGGATCCCCTCCCGCCCAAACCAGTGGTGCAGCTCACCGCATCGCTCCAGCTGCCCAGTGGTCTCACTTTAGAAGTGCCGATTACGATTGACTCTGGCAGTAATGCGGACTTTATCGCACTGGAATTCCTTCAACAACACAACATAGCGCTACTGCCAGCCACACTGCCCCTGAACGTTGTCACAGTGGATGGCAGGGAACTGCTAGGGGGGCAGGTGGTACAGCAGACACCACCTATGGTGATGCAAATTGGGAATCACCGAGAAGTAATCAGCTTCAACGTCACCCAATTGTCGGACACGCCAGTAGTTCTGGGAATGAGTTGGCTACACAGGCACAGCCCAGCATTGGCATGGTACCAACGCCAACTGACTTTTGGCTCCTCCTACTGTGCGGAACACTGCATTCTGCCTAGACCAGAAGGGGAGGAGGATGACCCACAGTTACATTTGGGCACGCTGCAAGCAGTACCTCTCAAGTATTCTGAATTTTTGGAGGTGTTCTGCGAGAAGGAAGCGGACAAGCTACCCCCCCACAGACCCTATGACTGCAAGATTGATCTCCTGCCGGGGGCGACGCTGCCAACAGGGAAACTGTATTCCATGTCTGAGGATGAACTGCAGGAACTTAGGGAGTTCATAGACCACAATTTGAAGCGCGGGTTCATCCGGGAGTCGAAAGCTGTAGGGGGCAGCCCAGTATTCTTTGTGAAGAAGCGAGACACGCCCCAGAAGAGGCTTGTAGTGGACTTTCGAATTTTGAACTCGAAAACCAAGCCCTCGTCCTTCCCCATGCCCAAAATAGACGACCTGCTCGCGACGGTAAGGAAAGGACGCGTTTTCACCAAGTTGGATCTGCGAGGCGCGTACAACCTGATTCGTGTGCGGGAGGGCGACGAGTGGAAGACGGCCATGTTCACACCACTGGGCACCTACGAATACAGAGTTATGCCCTTCGGATTACAAAATGGCTCTCACTGTTTTCAAGCCTTTATGCATCACGTGTTGGCGGGACTCCTTTACAAGAAGTGCGTATGCTTCCTGGACGACATCCTGATATTTTCTGAGTCGCGAGAGGCGCACGAGAGGGATGTCAGGGAAGTTCTGCAGAGACTAAAGGAGCACAAGCTGTACGCCAAGCTGGAGAAGTGCCAGTTCGACGTGACGGAGGTGGATTTCCTGGGCTATAAACTGTCGGACAAGGGGCTCGCCATGGACAGCGCCAAGGTTCGCTCAGTATTGGACTGGAAAAGCCCGCGCAATCGGAAGGAAGTCCAGCGGTTTGTCGGCTTTGCCAACTTTTATCGCAAGTTCATCAAGGGGTTCGCTATGCAAACGGCGGCCATCACCGACACGCTCAGCTCCAAGAAGAAGAAGTTTCTCTGGACGGAGGAAGCGGAGCAGTCCTTTCAGTAACTCAAGCGTCTCTTCGCGTCCGAGGAGCAGCTGCTGCATGTGAATCCCAGCAGACCAATGAGGGTGGAGACAGACGCCTCAGACAGAGCCGTGGGAGCTGTACTGTTGCAACAAGACCAGCAGGGGGACTGGAGGCCGTGCGCCTTCTACTCAAGGAAGCTCAGCAAGTCGGAGCAGAATTACACCATCTGGGACAGGGAGTTGCTAGCCATCCATGCAGCGTTCAAGGCGTGGCGGCACTTCCTTATCGGAGCCAGACACACAGTGCAGGTCCGCACGGACCACAAGAATCTAGAGTACTGGCGCACGGCGAGGTTCCTGAATCAGAGGCACATTAGATGGGCAGAGTTCTTCGCGGACTTCGACTTCTGGATAGAGTACATCCCGGGTGACAACAACATCATGGCGGATGCCTTGTCCAGAAAGCCGCAATACCTCGAGGAGGAGGCACCGTCGGCAGCCAAGCACATTTTCGCACCGGAAGCGTGGGCTTGCGCTTCGGCGACCGTGGATCTGGACGCCGTACGTCGAGCGTTGCAGGAGGACCCCTTCGCGCAAGCCGAGATGGAGGAGGTGCACAAGGGCACGGTGAAGGACGACGAGTTCCAGATCAGAGACGGGTTGCTCATCCGCAAGGGAGCACTCTACGTGCCGGGGAATGACCTCCGCGCGAGGGTGCTGCAGCAGCTACACGACGCCCCCACTGCCGGGCACTTTGGCAGAGAAAAGACTGTAGAACTAGTGACCAGAGACTTTTGGTGGCCCAAGATGCGGGGGGAAGTAGCGGATTACGTCTCGAGATGCGACACCTGCCAAAGAGCCAAGTCAGTGCACAAACCGCCGGCGGGATTGCTGGAACCGTTGCAGACGCCGTCTGAGCCGTGGGAACGGGTGGCCCTGGACTTTGTCACGGATCTGCCCAGTTCGAGGGGAAAGACGGCAGTGCTTGTGGTGGTGGACATGTTTACCAAGATGGCACACTTCATCCCGTGTGCGAAGGTGGCCACGGCAGAACAGACCGCCAGGCTGTTCATAGACCACGTGTTTAAGGTCCACGGTCTGCCACGATCTATTCTATCCGACCGGGGGCGGCAGTTCATCTCGAACTTCTGGCAAAAGTTGATGGGCATCCTGAACGTCAAGATCAATCTAGCGTCGGCGAGACACCCGCAGACCAACGGACAAGCGGAGAGGGTCAACGCCATCATGCAGCAGTACCTGAGATGCTACGCCAATCAGCAGCCTAACACGTGGGTGGACTACCTGCCCCTCGCAGAGTTCGCTTACAACAATACGAAGCACGTGTCGACGGGGGTGACGCCGTTCTTCGCCAACAACGGGAGGCATCCCAGAACCTTCCCAGGTTTAGAGAGAGTGGGGGAGGGGGAGCCGCAGGCAGCGGAAGACTTAGCGTCAGAGTTGCAGGAAGTCCACGAACAGCTTAGGAGGCAGTTGGAACTGGCCAAGCACGCATACAAACTGCAGGCTGACAGACACAGGAGAGTAGGGGAAGACATACAGGTGGGAGATTGGGTCTGGTTAGCAGCGCAAGCAGTGCCGACCAAATCGTTGGCCAAGAAGAAGCTAGGGCATAAGCAGCTAGGGCCTTACCAAGTCCAGGCACAGGTCAATCCAGTGGCCTTCCGGTTAGCGCTTCCGGAGGGTTCCAGAATGCATCCGGTGTTCCATAGATCGGTGCTCACGCCCTACAAAGCACCGCATAGATTTCAGGAGCCAGGCACAGCACCAGATCCGCCCAGAGAAGGACCCAGGGAAGGGGGGTCGCCAAGAGGGGAGCGCATCAACGAAGCCACAGAGATTTTAGACTCGAGATGGGGGGAAGAGGGAGTAGAATACCTTCTTGCCAGAGAGGATACCCCGGCCAGCGCCAACAGTTGGGTGCCGGGCTATGCCTTGGACGAGCCCCTTCTCAAGGAAGAGTTCCATGCCATTTTCCCACACAGGCCCATGCCAGCCGAGTATTTCGACGACTGGCTCTTCACACCCACACTTTCAGGCAGCACGTTCCAGGGGTTCGACTCGGACGAGGAGACGGCACCACACATACGCTCTCCGGAGGGTTCAACCTCGGGTTCTGCCTCAGACCGCTCCTATTGGTGGGATACTCAACCAGAGGAGCAGTGGCGCAGGAAGTGGCTGGGGGGTCCCTGGCAGGCATCACCCTCAGAGGGGAACGGGGGAGAGATGGACATGGACGTGTTGGGGGAGGACGTGGGATTTGAACACGAAGGCAGGGAGATGGAAGCAGAGGAGATCGACGTCGACGAGCGCACGGAGGACGAGCCAGACCTGCCCGATGTGATGTACGACACGGGGGAAGAACTGTATCCGGCACTCACCCCCGCCACGACGGAGCACCCAGAACCCACACCGGAAGGAGGGGAGGGGGGAAGGGGGGGCTTCGAGGGGGGGATGGATGTCAGGGGTTCAGGAGCAGAAGGGACGGATGGAGAGGAATCGGAGGGAGAAGTTAGCGACGAGAGCCGACCAAGGTCCCTAAGTCTCTCCAGCGAATCGGAGGATTCACAGAAAGGGGCTCCCGTGGGCAGAGCTGGGGGGTTGCCAAGAGGGGCACCTCAGGAAGGAGGGACCAGAGGGGATTCAGAGAGCAGCAGCTGGAGATCCGGACCAGCTACCCCACCGGAGAGCAGCAGCTGGAAATCCGGACCAGCTACGCCACCAGAGAGCAGCAGGGGGGAGGAGTTCCAGGCACCAGCGACAGGCAGCTCTCCGGCAGCAGCCACGCCTGCGTCGGAGAGCGAGGAAACGGTAGGGAGGAGGGTCGGAGACAGCGCGCGCGCGCCAAGTTCAAATGTAACAGAGGGAGGCGCAATGAGCAGCCCGGAAAGGGAGCCAGGTCCTAAAGCCCGCCGAAGGGAGGGGGAGGAATCCGAAGGGTCCGCATCCGAGGCATCCAGGAAGGAAGGAACCCCGGGGGGTGGTAGGACCCAGAGGCGAAAGGAGAGACGCAAAAGGTGGAGCAAGGCTAGGGTCTTGAACTGGTGTACAGGAGGCGGAGATTCAGATGGGACTTCGCCGATCTAGGGAATAGACGTAGAGACGCACGCTAAGATTTGGAAATGGAAACTATACTTCAATAAAGACTTTATACCGTTCTACCGGCTAGCGTTGGTCCTTTGTGAGCCGGGACCTAGAGGCAGTCTCTGACAGCGTCAGTTGACCAGGGCCTGCTCTCAAGTCCTTATAGGATTGCAGTAATAACAGGTAGCAGTTACACAGGCAATGCTCTTGGCCTATTTGTGCCATTCCTTATCAGTGCAGGAGGAGTAAGGGCCAATAAAGGGATGAAAGGCAGTGGGGAAGGAAGCAGAATTGGAATAAATATGCATGGTCCCACTGACAGATACTGAATAGCATTATATTGCCATTCCTCATATTCCAAAAACACTTTGCAAAGGCAAAACCTCTGCCAGACATTCTGCTAGATGTGGCTGTGTCCTGTTCTGTACTGTGGCCTCTACACATTTTTGCAGCACAAGTAACAATACAACAACCATTTGTTGGTGTAATGGGACCTTCTGTGTGAAAAAGCTGCTTTGCAAGTTACCAAAGGAGACTTTCTCCCTGAGCCCCCTGACATAACACAGGATCATTGTGAGGTTGTCCTGGTTGACCTGAAGGAGGTGAGGACAGGTGACCCCACCTAGGCCTGTCCAGGAGGTGAGGACAGGTGACCCCACCTAGGCCTGTCCAAGATTCCCTTTCTCTCTTCCAAAAATCCACAGCTAAAGTTTTTCTCTGCTTTCTCACAAGATGCATAGGCAAAATGTTACTTTTATCAGTACGAGAAGGCTTCAAAAAGCTAATGAATAGGCTCTGTCAAAGCAAGCCTGAGAACTGACTCTTATCTCATTCGGTTGTAACACATCTTGAACATGCTGAACCGCAAGGCTTCTCGACCCCGCTTGGCTTCTCATCCCCTTTTCCTGGGAAGGGTGCCAAGAGTCCAAAAGAGTCCCAAGACAGGAGCTTTCTGTTCATGCTCAGGAAACTCAACATGGGGCAGGACTCTTGAGGAGGAGGAGAAAGCGGAGGGAACTGGAGGGGAATATATGCTCTGTGCAAATGGCTGTGAACTCGTGCTTGTTTGTGAATCTATCAACAAGCTGAAAAGGATTTACTCCATGACTTTATACTTTCCTTAATGGTAAATATTAAGTAGGGTAGACAAATTGCAACATTGAGCTATTGTAGTTCCCATGCCAATATTGTGTTGTTTAGTCGTTTAGTCGTGTACGACTCTTCGTGACCCCATGGATCAGAGCACGCCAGGCACTCCTGTCTTTCACCATTTAAAATTCCTTCTTGCTCCCTGTCAGTGGAGGCTTGTCCTTAAGGGGGACTGGGGCACTGCTCCACCAAGCTCAATTGTTTCTCGGCTGTCCTCCAACAGCCTGCTTCTTTCTTACATCCTCTCTAGGGTTGGCATGAGCAGTGAGCTCTTTCCTCCTCAGTCTCAGGGCTGCCTTTGCAGAACTCAACGAGGGGGAAGGGGCATTCCCCACATGTCCAGGGGAGGAGAGGGGCAGGGAAGCTTGAGTGTGCCAGGTCAGACGTGACCCGGAGGCGGAGCTGCTGCTGTGACTGGGAGTGAGGTGCACTGCGGCCACCCACCCTCCTGCTCTCTTCCCCAGGACAGGCCTAACCTAAGGACAGAGCTGTGGCCAGCAGAAGCACAGCAGCTTAGGTCAGCTCCTTTTCACGTGGAGCCAGGCACCAATGAGGGTGCCTGCTGTGGGGGCACCTGTTTGTGCCCCCTGCCACAAATTTGTGCCCCCACGGCCCACACATGCTACACTTCTGGGTGGGGACAAAACCAGAGTTACTGTAGTTGGCTTAATCCATGGGCGTAGCCAGGATTTTTGTTAGTGGGGGCAGGCCTTTTGTTAGGGGGTCAGAACCTCAGTTAGCTATGTATTTTTATTTATTTTTATTTATTTGGCCCCCCCTTGGCCACATCCATGGCTCCATCTATCATAACATTTTGGAAATGCCCTGACCCACCCACCCTAACACTGATGTTGATTTTCTGAGATATCAGGCGCTCAAGCACAAGTCATACATAAAGAATCGCTGCTGTTTCTTTTTGTGTAGCCTGTTTAGACTGGAAATTTGCCTCAGTTTTTTATTCTCTAAGGAAGGTTCTGTAAACTGCAGGATAATGTAGTAGCTCACAGCATGGCAGGATGATCCCAAGAAGCTCAGTTAGTTGGGGACATGGGCTTAGCCAGGGGGTGAAGCGGCCACCCCTAAATCAAGTAAATAAATAAAAATACAGAGAGTCTGATATTCCAGATGCAATCACACTTCTTCCTTAGAGCAGCCTCCTATTCATTTATTTCTTGTTGAAAGATAAAGAAGTGTTTTGCAGAAACTAGCAACAACAATCAAGACGACACATGTAGTTCATAGTAACTGTCTTTCAGGGCAGTTTGTCTAGTAACAAAAGCAAGTGTTGCTATGAACACTGACTAGTCACTAGAACAAAAAAATTTTTTTCCTTCCAGTAGCACCTTAAAGACCAACTAAGTTAGTTCTTGGTATGAGCTTTCGTGTGCATGCACACTTCTTCAGATACCTGCATGCACACGAAAGCTCATACCAAGAACTAACTTAGTTGGTCTTTAAGGTGCTACTGGAAGGAAAAAAAAATTTTTTTTTGTTTTGACTATGGCAGACCAACACAGCTACCTTTCTGTAACTAGTCACTAGAATAATAAGATGAAAGCTGGAGGTGGGGTTCGGGGTGGGGTTAGTCTTTCTTTATACAAACATGTAAGTATGGATGCCAAGAAGAAGAAGAAGTAAGACAAGCGTTTCTGTGGGGGAGGGAGTTTATTGACTGCTCAGATATAAGACTCACAACATCATTTTATAACCAAAGAAAGTGCATTTATGTGACCATTAAAACAAATCAACTGAAATTACCGTATTTTTCGCTCTATAAGACGCACCAGACCACAAGACGCACCTAGTTTTTGGAGGAGGAAAACAAGAAAAAAAAATATTCTGAATTTCGGAAGCCAAAACAGCAAGAGGGATCACTGCGCAGTGAAAGCAGCAATCCCTATTGCTGTTCCAGCTTCTGTGATAGCTGCGCAGCCTACATTCGCTCCATAAGACGCACACACATTTCCCCTTACTTTTTAGGAGGGAAAAAGTGAGTCTTATAGAGCAAAAAATACGGTATATTCACAGAAAGCCTTTAGCAGAATCATTTCCTGTCCTCGGAATCCAGCTGGAAGTGTATTGCGAGCCGACTGCATAATCAAAAAGGCCAGTAAGTCACTGTGAGACAGAGGAAGCTGTGTTCCTTTTCAAATCTGTCTGTCAACAGTCACACACACCAAGCAAAAGCCACCCATAACAGACGTTTTCCTTGATAAATGGGAGAACTGTCTGATAATCAACAACCATATAATTTTATCCAGTAGTATTAGTTTGATCTGACGGAAACTGCACATTTCCCGAGAAGCACTGAAAGAATGCTTCATTTAACTACAAACCCCCAAATCTGGGATCCCATCAAAACTGATGTTTGGCAAAAGTTTTGCAGCAAAACCCCCACATTTTGTAACACCCCATAAACAGAGTAATTGATACATCAAACCGGGGTTCATAATTAATATCCAAAACCCAACATTGTCCGATTCACTCCAAACTGGTGCCAAAGTCTGGCAAAAGTTTTGTAGCATTTGCCAGACATTGTAGCATTTTTGTAGCATTTTGCCCGACAAACCAAGTAACTGACAGGGGTCATAAGGTCACCCCAAAACCCAACATCGTCTGATTCACTCCAAATCAAGGCCAAAGTCTGGCAAAATGTTTGCAGTAAAAACCGCATGTTTTGCAGCGCCCCCCAAACCGAGTGGTTCCTAGCACATCAGGAGGAAGAGTCAAGACAACCAAAAGTGGATAAATAGGTTGTATTTATTAAATATAACAACTTGAGGATCGGCAAAACTAGTCAGATTCGACCAATGTAACCAAATCAAATTAAGTCTGGGCAGGTGTGCTTGTTCACCTCCACCCACAAACACACAAGTGCTCAAACAGAGCTCTTTGCAGATCCTTAAGAATCATGTCAGAACCCAAATCAGAAAGATGCATACCACCAGGTCTATACAACTGTGGGGCACAGAACATAATTCTGCCATGAGGGATATAAGCAGCCACATTTTCAAACACAAACGTCGTTGTAGAAGTAGAAGAAGAAGAAGAGTTTGGATTTGATATCCCGCCTTTCACTCCCCTTCAGGAGTCTCAAAGCGGCTAACAATCTCCTTTCCCTTCCTCCCCCACAACAAACACTCTGTGAGGTGAGTGGGGCTGAGAGACTTCAAAGAAGTGTGACTGGCCCAAGGTCACCCAGCAGCTGCATGTGGAGGAGCGGAGACGCGAACCCGGTTCCCCAGATTACGTGACTACTGCTCTTAACCACTACACCACACTGTAGAATGATTAGCTTTATGTATTGCCCATCCACCTTCTTAGGAAGGCTGCCCCCACTCCATAAGCACCTCTACAACATTCCAAACCAAACTATGATAAGCTCAGGGATGAGGAAGCACAGCTGATGGAGATATTTAGTGATCTCAACTGAATTTACCTCACCAGATTGTTATCCCCAAGATGGATGACCAGAATATCAGGGTTAGGGTTAGGGCAGGGGATACGTAGGTGGATGTTCAGGGTTAGGGTTAGTGCCTGGGGTTTTTTTCATGCTTTTTAAGCTTCTAATGATATTGCTCCATTTTTATGAGACTGCATAATTCCAAAAAGTAAGCAAACTACCTGAAACGTAGCAAAACTAAGAGAAATGGGAAAACCAAAAGTGAGATACCAGAAACCCAACAAGGAAGGAATTCATGAAAAAGGAAAATTGCCAGACAGAGACTTCAATCAAATCATTACCAAATTCACCAGAATCCCAAAACCAATTGAAAAGAAGCAGAAATGTGAGAAGCAGAAGAAATACCACCAGAAACCCCCAACAAGAGGGGAAAAGTAAATTTCGCAGAAACCCCAAAGCCAGTTAAACCTTAGTTTTGCATGGTGTGGGGGGTGATTTCGCTTTTCCCTGAGATGTTTACTGCGTGGGTTTCTTGTGGTTCTATTCAATTGGTTTTCTCATCTTTGGTGGATGTGGTTTGTTTCTGTTGTTTCTGGTTCATTTTTGGGATTATGTTGAATTTGTTTCTTTTGGGGTGGTTTTCGTTTCATGGATTCTTTTATATAAATTACGATTGTGAAATATACTCAGAGTCTTGTATGTATTTCATGCTCTTTATTGCCCCCCCCCCAACCTCAGGCTTTTATATACATTATTTACAGAATGAGTCCCGTCTGACTGGCTAACTCTGCTTCCCTCTTGGAGCCTGATTGGCCTGCAGGAAAAGACCAATCAGTTGTTGCATTCTAGGATCCAAGGTTAGTACATAACAGATTGGGTGCTGGATTTATGGTGAGTTTGCTTCATTTCTAGGTTTTTTGGGTTTTGCACCTTTGAGAATATTAATTTGTATGAGATCTGATAAACCCAAAAAAAAAAAGGAAAACCACCAGAAATGAAGCAAAACCACCAGAAATGTCTAATGACCATTCCAACAATGAAGTCAACCACTAAAAACACAAAAACCTACTGAAAAGAAGCAGAAGAACCATGTAAAAGCAACATCAATGGAAACTGACAAAGAAGCCAACCAATCCCAAACAAAGCAGATTCACCAGAAACCCCCAAAGCATTCAAAAGTATTACCACCAGAATGCAAAAACAAGAAAACTTCTCAAAAGAAGCAATAAAGCAAAAGTCCAAAAAACAAGCTAAACCAATGGAAAACAAATGAAGCCAGCTGCAAACAAAGCACATTCACCAGAAACCCAAGACTAAGTGAAAACTAGTATGCTATGTTGGTTAATTTCTGTTGCTTGAAGTGCTTTTGGACTCCCATAAATTGCATGCTTGTTGAGTTTCTGGTTTTGCTTTTTAAAAACTGGTTTCCAGTTTCTTGTGGCATTGCTTTGTAATTGGTGGCTTTACTGCTTCTTTTTTGTTTTCGGCTGATTTGTTTAATTTGGGGTGGTTTTGCTTGTTTTTTGCATTTAATTGTTTTGCTTCTTTGACTTTGAATGGTTCTGCGGTTTGGGGTGAGATTGTTTCTTTTCCATTGATTTGGCTTGGTTTTCATGTCTCCTGCTTTTGCCTCATTTTGGGAATATTTCTTGGTTTTTGTGCTTCTGGTGGTATTTCTTCAATTTTATGACATAACCAAGCCAAAACACCAGAAACACAGAAACAAATCATAAAGAAGCAGAGCTACCAGAAATCCAAAGCAAATTAATCAGAAATCCAAACAACCTATGAAGATGATGCAATACCAAAAGAAACACAAAAGCCAATTAAAAAACTGCTAAATGAACCAACACCACAAGAAACAAAGAAAGTCTCATGACCTACGAAATGAAGCAATAACACAAAACACCACAAAAAGAAGCAAAGTGTTTAGGATTAGGTTTGGGTAAAGGTTAGAGTTACAGTGAGAGTTGGGTTTGAGTTGGATTAGGATTAGGAGTTAGAGTTAGAGTTGGGGTTGAGTTACGGTAAGAGAAGAACAGCAGCAGGAGAAATATAATTTTATTACTTAGGGTTAGGGTTAAATTAGGCTTAGGTTTAGACTGAGGCTTAGGTTTGGGTTAAGGTTAGGGTTAGAGTGAGGATTAGATTTGAGTTAGGGTGAGCATTAGGGTTAAGGTTTGGTATTGGGTTGGATTTGAGTTAGGCTAAGAGAAGAACAGCAGCAGGAGCAATATAATTTTATTATTTATACTCCACCCAAGTCACTTGTGGCCGCTTTCAATAAAAGGTAAAAACATGAGCGCACTCTAAGTGAATGCTCATGAATGTAGAAACTCTTACTTCCCATAGAATTCCCAAAGAAGACCTGGGAATTGTAGCTCTGAGCTTCTTTGCAGAGGGTTGGACTAGATGACCCTTGGGTTCCCCTTCCATCTCTTCTAGGATGCTCCCTGTCTCACTCACTCACTCACTCACTCACTCACTCTCACTCCTCCTCTCCTTTTCATGGCAGTTTCACCTTTTTCTGCACTCCTAGCTCGGAAGGGCGGAAGAGGCTGTGCTGCCGCCATATTGGGCGAGGGCAGGGGTACCGGAAGAAGGTGTCACCGGAGGAGAGGCATGAGCACAGGAAGGGGAGGGAAACGGGCGGAAGAGGCTGTGCTGCCGCCATGTTGGGCGAGGGTAGGATTACCGGAAGGAGGTGCCACGGGAGGAGAGGCATGAGCACAGGAAGGGGAGGGAAACGGGCGGAAGAGGCTGTGCGACGTTGGGCCAGCAGAGGCGTGCCAAGCCAGGCTGGCCCTCTCTCTTTCTCCCACCCACTCTCTCTCGACCCCGCTCTCCCCAGGGGGCAGCCCTGCCCCCCGCCTCGTCCTCACCTGCCTTTCTCCCCCAGTGGCCTTCCTCTCGTGCCCCTTGGCGGTGGGATGGTGTGGGTGGGCCGCGGAAGTTTATATACAAGAATATACATACCTAGGTATAGGTGTCCGTTTGTAAATATATAAAAATAAAATGGATATATGTATGTGTGTGTGTATATATGCAGTGCTTCTTTTCTAAAGAAAATGATTGGGGGTACTCTCATTTTGACTCAAGAAAATCACCATTTTATAGTTCAAACCGGGAAAAATAAATAAATGGACAAAAGTACATTCACAAAATGTTTTAGGAGTATGCATTCCCCTGCGTCCCCCCCAGAAAAAAAGCACTGTATATGTTCTGCCAAGGGCAGGGTTATTTCTGGATTTGGAGCCAATAAGCACGCGAGTGGATGAAGAATAAGCAATGCTTTATTTGCATAAGGTTAACAGATAGCAGCAGGCATATAAAACACAAATTATAGCATACTAGAGAGGAGTCGCAAACAATCTCCCCTTCAGCTGCCTGGAGCTCCTGGTAGAGCAGCGAGAGAGACCCCTGGCCGACAGTCTCACAGCATATGGTACCTCCATTTGTGAAGAAGCTCACTGAGCCCCTTCAGCCTACAGCTTTTATAGACAACTTTGATTTGATTGATTGCACCTGGTTAGCAGGCATCACTCATGATCAGCCTGGGACACCGGGTGCAACTAATGCAGAGCAGCTGAGAGTCTCCAACCCAATTCACTGCAACTGGGTATCCTCCCGAGTAGCCAATCAGAACACAGGGGACCCAGAAAACTCCTGACAGGTGTGTGAAAAACAAATTATACTATCATGTTTTAGCAAACCTTAAACCGCGGATGTAAAAGCGAAAGAGACATGTCATCTAACTCCTTGAATTTACAATGGTCTTCCGTGTTTCCACTACAGTATGTGTGTGTTACAGATAGGTAGCCGTGTTGGTCTGCCATAGTCAAAACAAAACAAAAAAAATTTTCTTCCAGTAGCACCTTAAAGACCAATTAAGTTAGTTCTTGGTATGAGCTTTCGTGTGCATGTGTGAAGAAGTGTGCATGCATAAGCCCAAACAGAGCGTTACTATCATCTTTTTATGTAGATGGAAACCAAAACACCGTTTTGCTTTTGTTAGGAGTGATTCTGGTGCGCACCCAAAAAACACAATGCGAATTGAAATAAGCCGAGTCAATGCTTATTCGTCTTCTTTCTACGTATATGGAAGCGATTAGAAGGTGTTTTGTTATTTTGGTCTCGTTACATACACTTTGCTATTTTTGGGTCAATGTGCATTAACACCATAGAACACGAAATTGGCGAAATCCATATTTTTCTTTCTATGTAGATGGAACCCAAATCAACCTGTTTTGCTTTGTTTAAGCTTATTACACTTTGCTATTTGTGGGTGAACCAACACCGAAAGAACAATCCAAGCTTATATGTCCTCTTTCTATTGAGATGGAACCAAAACACTTATGCTTGATTTGGGCTGAAAACAAACATTTCACTATGCTACTTTTGGTTGAATATGCATTCCAACCCCAAAAACACCAATTTTAAATAAGCCCAAACAGAGCGTTACTATCATCTTTTTATGTAGATGGAAACCAAAACACCGTTTTGCTTCTGTTAGGAGTGATTCTGGTGCGCACCCAAAAAACACGATGCGAATTGAAATAAGCCCATTACATACACTATGCGATTTCTGCGTCTAACACCATAGAACACGAAATTAGCGCAATTCAAGGTTCTTCTTTCTATGTAGATGGAACCCAAATCAACCTCTTTTGCTTTGTTTAAGCTTATTACACTCTGCTATGTGTGGGTGAACGAACACCGAAAGAACAATCCAAGCTTATATGTCCTCTTTCTATTGAGATGGAAACCAAAACACCGTTTTGCTTCTGTTAGGAGTGATTCTGGTGCGCACCCAAAAAACACGATGCGAATTGAAATAAGCCCAATCAATGCTTATTCGTCTTCTTTCTACGCATATGGAAGGGAAAAGACGTTGTTATTTTCGTCTCATTACATACACTATGCGATTTTTGGGTCGATGTGCATAAACACCATAGAACACGAAATTAGCGAAATCCAAGATTTCTATGTAGATGGAACCCAAATCAACCTGTTTTGCTTTGTTTAAGCTTATTACACTTTGCTATTTGTGGGTGAACCAACACCGAAAGAACAATCCAAGCTTATATGTCCTCTTTCTATTGAGATGGAACCGAAACACCTATCCTAGGTTTGGGCTGAAAAACATTAAACTGCTATTTTCGGTTGAATGTGCATTCCAACTCCAAAAACACCAATTTTTAATAAGCCCAATCAGACCGTTTTTATCATCGTTTTATGTAGATGGAAACCAAAACACCGTTTTGCTTGTGTTAGGAGTGATTCTGGTGCGCACCCAAAAAACACGATGCGAATTGAAATAAGCCCAATCAAAGCTTATTCGTCTTCTTTCTACGCACATGGAAGCGAAAAGACGTTGTTCTGTTAATTTGGTCTCGTTACATACACTATGCGATTTCTGGGACTATGTGCATTAACACCAAAGAACACGACTTGAAATAAGCGCAATTCAAGGTTCTGCTTTCTATGTAGATGGAACCCAAATCAACCTGTTTTGCCTTGTATAAGCTAATTACACTTTGCTATGTGTGGGTGAACGAACACCAAAGAACAATCCTAGCTTATATGTCCTCTTTCTATTGAGATGGAACCAAAACACCTATGCTTGATTTGGGCTGAAAACAAACATTTTACTCTGCTACTTTTGGTTGAATGTGCATTTCAACTCCAAAAACACCAATTTTAAATAAGCCCAAACAGAGCGTTACTATCATCTTTTTATGTAGATGGAAACCAAAACACCGTTTTGCTTCTGTTAGGAGTGATTCTGGTGCGCACCCAAAAAACACGATGCGAATTGAAATAAGCCCAATCAAAGCTTATTCGTCTTCTTTCTACGCATATTGAAGCGATTAGAAGGTGTTTTGTTATTTAGGTCTCATTACATACACTATGCGATTTCTGCGTCTGAGCATTAACACCATAGAACACGAAATTAGCGCAATTCAAGGTTCTTCTTTCTATGTAGATGGAACCCAAATCAACCTCTTTTGCTTTGTTTAAGCTTATTACACTCTGCTATGTGTGGGTGAACGAACACCGAAAGAACAATCCAAGCTTATATGTCCTCTTTCTATTGAGATGGAACCAAAACACCTATGCTAGATTTGGGCTGAAAACAAACATTTCACTCTGCTATTTTTGGTTGAATGTGCATTCCAACTCCAAAAACACCAATTTTAAATAAGCCCAATCAGAGCGTTTTTATCATCGTTTTATGTAGATGGAAACCAAAACACCGTTTTGCTTCTGTTAGGAGTGATTCTGGTGCGCACCCAAAAAACACGATGCGAATTGAAATAAGCCCAGTCAATGCTTATTCGTTTTCTTTCTACGCATATGGAAGCGATTAGAAGGTGTTTTGTTATTTTGGTCTCGTTACATACACTATGCGTGTCAGAGCTACCCTAGGTCCCAGTTCACAAAGGACCAACGCTGCTTCGTTGTTAAGTATAAAAGTCTTTATTGAAGTTCAGTTTCACTTCCAGAGCTGCAGCGTGCAGCTCTACGTGTCAACTGTCAGACCGCTGATGCTCCGTCTGCGTCTCCTCCCCCTTGACACCAATTTCAGATTCTAGCCTTGCTCCACCTTCTCCGCTGCTCCTTCCTCCTCTGAGTCCGCCTGCCCGCCGGGGTCTCGCCCTTTCTAGCCTCCTCTGACGCTGATTCCCCTGAGCTGTCTCCCTCCCTCCGGCGGGCTTTAGGAGCTGGTTCCCCATCCGGGTCTCCTGCTGTCCCGCGCGCCTGCACATTTGAACTTGGCGCGCGCGCCCAGCCAGCAGCTTTCCTCCTGACCGTTTCACTGCTGCTGTCACTGCTTCCCCCTTCGGGTGGGCTAGCTGCAACTGACCTCCCCTCCGTTCCCCCACTCTCCGATGGAGGCGTGATCAGCCCTGACTCCCTCTCTGGAGGAGACGCTGGCCCTGACACATGTGACTCCTCCCCCCCACTACGCTCTGGTGGGGAAACTGGTCCCGATCCTCCACTGCTGTCTTGGGGTTTCCCTCTGGCTCCTTGTTTCTGGTGCGTCCCCCCTGGGACCCCCCTTGCCATGACCATCGGCGCCCCTGTCAGAGCTACCCTAGGTCCCAGCTCACAAAGGACCAGCTTTCCTCCTGACCGTTTCACTGCTGCTGTCACTGCTTCCCCCTTCGGGGGGGGGGGCTAGCTGCAACTGACCTCCCTTCCGTTCCCCCACTCTCCGATGGAGGCGTGGTCAGCCCTGACTCACTCTCTCTAACCCGCTGGAGGAGACGCTGGCCCTGACACATGTGACTCTTTTCCCCCACTACGCTCTGGTGGGGAAACTGGTCCCGATCCTCCACTGCTGCTTTGGGGTTCCCCTCTGGCTCCTTGTTTCTGGTGCGTCCCCCCTGGGACCCCCCTTGCCCTGACCATCGGCGCCCCCTTCTGGGAATCTTCTGATTCGCTGGAGAAGCTCATGGAATCTCTCGGGCCACTGTCATACTCCCCTACGCTGCCCTCGGATTCTTCCCCTTCGCTCTCCAATCCGTCTCTCCCCAGTGCTCCTGCTCCTGATTCCCTGACAGTCGGCTTCGCCAACTTTTATCGCAAGTTCATCAAAGGGTTCGCGAAGGAGACGGCGGCCATCACGGACACCCTCAGCTCCAAGAAGAAGAAGTTCACCTGGACGGACCAGGCGGAGCAGTCCTTTCGGAGACTCAAGCGTCTCTTCGCGTCCGAAGAACAGCTGCTACATGGAAACCCCAGCAGACCAATGAGGGTTGAGACGGACGCCTCGGACAGAGCGGTGGGGGCCGTCCTGTTGCAGCAAGATCCGCAAGGGGAATGGAGGCCGTGCGCATTCTACTCCAGGAAACTCAGCAAGGCGGAACAGAACTACACCATCTGGGACAGGGAGTTGCTGGCCATTCATGCAGCTTTCAAGGCGTGGCGGCACTTCCTCGTTGGAGCCAGGCACACAGTGCAAGTCCGCACGGACCATAAGAACCTGGAGTACTGGCGCACGGCGCGGTTCCTGAACCAGAGACACATTCGCGTTCTTTGCGGATTTCGATTTCCGGATAGAATACATCCCGGGAGACAACAACGTCATGGCGGATGCACTATCCAGGAAGCCGCAGTATCTTGAGGAAGCGGCGCCAGTGGCGGCCAAGCACATTTTCGCACCGAAAGCGTGGGTGTGCGCTTCAGCTGCCGTGGACCTGGACGTGGTGCGTCGAGCGCTGCAGACGGATTCGTTCGCACAATCCAAGATGGAGGAGGTGCGAAAAGGCACAGCGAAGGATGACGAGTTCCAGATACGAGACGGACTGCTCATCCGCAAAGGGGCTCTCTACGTGCCCGGAGACGACCTCCGCGCGAAAGTCTTGCAGCAGCTACACGACGCGCCCAGCGCTGGGCACTTCGGCAAGGACAAAACGGCGGAATTAGTAAACAGAGACTTTTGGTGGCCCAAGGTGAGGGGAGAAGTCGCGGATTACGTCTCCAGGTGTGACACCTGCCAAAGGGCCAAGCCAGTACACAGGAAGCCAGCGGGTCTACTAGAACCCCTACAGACGCCGCTCGAACCGTGGGAGAAAGTGGCCCTGGACTTTGTCACAGATCTGCCCTGCTTGCGAGGCAAAACAGCGGTGCTCGTGGTCGTAGACATGTTCACCAAGATGGCGCACTTTATTCCGTGCGTGAAGGTGGCCACAGCGGAACAGACCGCCAAGCTGTTCATAGACCACGTGTTCAAAGCTCACGGCTTGCCGCAGTCCATCCTGTCTGACCGGGGTCGCCAATTCGTCTCGAGCTTCTGGCAGAAGCTGCTGGGCATCCTGAACACTCAACCGGAGGTGGGGTGGCGCAGGGAGCTGCTGCGGGGACCTTTGCAAGCAGTCTCACCAGAGGTACCCGGGGGAGGGGAGGACATGGACGTGTTGGGGGAGGATCCTGGATTCGAGCACATCAGCAGAGAGATGGAAGCAGAGGAAATCGACGTCGACAAGCCCATTGCGGTTGGGCCGGATCCAGTGGATCGGCTACACACCAGGGGGGAAGAATGGTATCCCGCACTCACACCCACAGGACTGGAGCACCCGGAACCCACACCCGAAGAGGGAGAGGAGGGAAGGGGGGGCTTCGAGGGGGGGATGGATGTCAGGGAATCAGGAGCAGGAGCACTGGGGAGAGAGGAATTGGAGAGCGAAGGGGAAGAATCCGAGGGCAGCGTAGGGGAGTATGACAGTGGCCCGAGAGATTCCATGAGCTTCTCCAGCGAATCAGAAGATTCCCAGAAGGGGGCGCCGATGGTCAGGGCAAGGGGGGTCCCGGGGGGACGCACCAGAAACAAGGAGCCAGAGGGGAACCCCAAGACAGCAGTGGAGGATCGGGACCAGTTTCCCCACCAGAGCGTAGTGGGGGGGAGGAGTCACATGTGTCAGGGCCAGCGTCTCCTCCAGAGAGGGAGTCAGGGCTGACCACGCCTCCATCGGAGAGTGGGGGAACGGAGGGGAGGTCAGTTGCAGCTAGCCCACCTGAAGGGGGAAGTAGTGACAGCAGCAGTGAAACGGTCAGGAGGAAAGCTGCTGGCTGGGCGCGCGCGCCAAGTTCAAATGTGCAGGCGCGGGACAGCAGGAGACCCGGATGGGGAACCAGCTCCTAAAGCCTACCGGAGGGAGGGAGACAGCTCAGGGGAATCAGCGTCAGAGGAGGCTAGAAAGGGCGAGACCCCAGCGGGCAGGCGGACCCAGAGGAGGAAGGAGCAGCGGAGAAGGTGAAGCAAGGCTAGAATCTGAAATTGGTGTCAAGGGGGAGGAGACTCAGACGGAGCATCAGCGGTCTGACAGTTGAGACGTAGAGCTGCGCGCTGCGGCTCTGGAAGTGAAACTGAACTTCAATAAAGACTTTTATACTTAACAAGTATAAAAGCAGCGTTGGTCCTTTGTGAGCTGGGACCTAGGGTAGCTCTGACACGCATAGTGTATGTAATGAGACAAAAATAACAAAACAAGGTCTCCTCGCTTCCATATGCGTAGAAAGAAGACGAATAAGCATTGATTGGGCTTATTTCAATTCGCATCGTGTTTTTTGGGTGCGCACCAGAATCACAAAAGCAAAACGGTGTTTTGGTTTCCATCTACATAAAAAGATGATAGTAACGCTCTGTTTAGGATTATTTAAAATTGGTGGTTTTGGGGTTGGAATGCACATTCAACCAAAAGTAGAGTGAAATGTTTGTTTTCAGCCCAAATGAAGCATAGTTGTTTTGGTTCCATCTCAATAGAAAGAGGACATATAAGATTGGATTGTTCTTTCTGTGTTCGTTCACAAAGAGCAAAGCGAAGTGTAAGAAGCTTAAACAAAGGAAAACTGGTTGATTTGGGTTCCATCTACATAGAAAGAAAAATATTGGATTTCGCCAATTTCGTGTTCTATGGTGTTAATGCACATTGACCCAAAAATAGCAAAATGTATGTAACGAGACCAAAATAACAAAACACCTTCTAATCGCTTCCATATGCGTAGAAAGAAGACGAATAAGCATTGACTGGGCTTATTTCAATTCGCATCGTGTTTTTTGGGTGCGCACCAGAATCACTCCTAACAGAAGCAAAGCGGTGGTTTCCATCTACATAAAACGATGATAAAAACGATCTGATGGGTCTTATTTAAAATTGGTGTTTTTGGAGTTGGAATGCACATTCAACCAAAAATAGCAGTTTAATGTTTGTTTTCAGCCCAAATCTAGCATAGGTGTTTTGGTTCCATCTCAATAGAAAGAGGACATATAAGCTTGGATTGTTCTTTCGGTGTTCGTTCACCCACACATAGCAGAGTGTAATAAGCTTAAACAAAGCAAAAGAGGTTGATTTGGGTTCCATCTACATAGAAAGAAAAACCTTGAATTGCGCTAATTTCGTGTTCTATGGTGTTAATGCTCAGACGCAGAAAGCGCATAGTGTATGTAATGAGACCAAAATAACAAAACACCTTCTAATCGCTTCAATATGCACAGAAAGAAGACGAATAAGCATTGATTGGGCTTATTTCAATTCGCATCGTGTTTTTTGGGTGCGCACCAGAATCACTCCTAACAGAAGCAAAACGGTGTTTTGGTTTCCATCTACATAAAAAGATGATAGTAACGCTCTGTTTGGGCTTATTTAAAATTGGTGTTTTTGGAGTTGAAATGCACATTCAACCAAAAGTAGCAGAGTAAAATGTTTGTTTTCAGCCCAAATCAAGCATAGGTGTTTTGGTTCCATCTCAATAGAAAGAGGACATATAAGCTTGGATTGTTCTTTCGGTGTTGGTTCACCCACAAATAACAAAGTGTAATAAGCTTAAACAAAGCAAAACAGGTTGATTTGGGTTCCATCTACATAGAAAGAAAAATCTTGGATTTCGCTAATTTGGTGTTCTATGGTGTTAATGCACATCGACCCAAAAATCGCATAGTGTATGTAATGAGACAAAAATAACAAAACAACGTCTTTTCCCTTCCATATGCGTAGAAAGAAGACGAATAAGCATTGATTAGGTTTATTTCAATTCGCATCGTGTTATTTGGGTGCGCACCAAAATCACTCCTAACAAAAGCAAAACGGTGTTTTGGTTTCCATCTACATAAAAAGATGATAGTAACGCTCTGTTTGGGCTTATTTAAAATTGGTGTTTTTGGAGTTGGAATGCACATTCAACCAAAGGTAGCAGAGTAAAATGTTTGTTTTCAGCCCAAATCAAGCATAGGTGTTCTAGTTCCATCTCAATAGAAGGCGTACGAATAAGCTTGGATTGTTCTTTGGTGTTCGTTCACCCACACATAGCAAAGTGTAATTAGCTTATACAAGGCAAAACAGGTTGATTTGGGTATCATCTACATACAAAGAATAATCTTGAATTTCGCTTATTTTAAGTCGTGTTCTGTGGTGTTAATGCTCATAGACCCAGAAATCGCATAGTGTATGTAATGAGACTAAAACAACAAAACACCTTCTAATCGCTTCAATATGCGCAGAAAGAAGACGAATAAGCTTTGATTGGGCTTATTTCATTTCGCTTGGTGTTTTTTGGGTGCGCACCAGAATCACTCTTAACGGTGTTTTGGTTTCCATCTACATAAAAAGATGATAATAACGCTCTGTTTGGGCTTATTTAAAATTGGTGGTTTTGGGGTTGGAATGCACATTCAACCAAAAGTAGCAGTGAAATGTTTGTTTTCAGCCCAAATGAAGCATAGGTGTTTTTGTTCCATCTCAATAGAAAGAGGACATATAAGCTTGGATTGTTCTTTCGGTGTTCGTTCACCCACACATAGCAAAGTGTAATAAGCTTAAACAAAGCAAAAGAGGTTGATTTGGGTTCCATCTACATAGAAAGAACCTTGAATTGCGCTAATTTCGTGTTCTATGGTGTTAATGCTCATAGACGCAGAAATCGCATAGTGTATGTAATGAGACCAAAATAACAAAACACCTTCTAATCGCTTCAATATGCACAGAAAGAAGACGAATAAGCTTTGATTGGGCTTATTTCAATTCGCATCGTGTTTTTTGACAGGTGCGCACCAGAATCACTCCTAACAGAAGCAAAACGGTGTTTTGGTTTCCATCTACATAAAAAGATGATAATAACGCTCTGATTGGGCTTATTTAAGATTTGTGTTTTGGGGGTTAGAATGCACATTCACCGAAAAATCGCACAGTGAAATCTTTGTTATCAGCCCAAATCTAGCATAGGTGTTTTGGTTCCATCTCAGTAGAAAGAGGACATATAAGCTTGGATTGTTCTTTTGTTGTTCTTTCACCCACAGATAGCAAAGTGTAATAAGCTTAAACAAAGCAAAACAGGTTGATTTGGGTTCCATCTACATAGAAAGAAAAATATGGAATTCGCCAATTTCGTGTTCTATGGTGTTAATGCACTTTGACCCAAAAATAACGAGACCAAAATAACAAAACACCTTCTAATCGCTTCCATATTCGTAGAAAGAAGACGAATAAGCATTGACTCGGCTTATTTCAATTCGCATCGTGTTTTTTGGGTGCGCACCAGAATCACTCCTAACAAAAGCAAAACGGTGTTTTGGTTTCCATCTACATAAAAAGATGATAGTAACGCTCTGTTTGGGCTCATGCATGCACACTTCTTCACACATGCACACGAAAGCTCATACCAAGAACTAACTTAATTGGTCTTTAAGGTGCTACTGGAAGAAATTTTTTTTTGTTTTGTTTTGACTATGGCAGACCAACACGGCTACCTATCTGTAACACACACATACTGTAGTGGAAACACGGAAGACCATTGTAAATTCAAGGAGTTAGATGACATGTCTCTTTCGCTTTTACATCCGCGGTTTAAGGTTTGCTAAAACATGATAGTATAATTTGTTTTTCACACACCTGTGTCAGGAGTTTTCTGGGTCCCCTGTGTTCTGATTGGCTACTCGGGAGGATACGCAGTTGCAGTGAATTGGGTTGGAGACTCTCAGCTGCTCTGCATTAGTTGCACCCGGTGTCCCAGGCTGATCATGGGTGATGCCTGCTAACCAGGTGCAATCAATCAAATTAAAGTTGTCTATAAAAGCTGTAGGCTGAAGGGGCTCAGTGAGCTTCTTCACAAATGGAGGTACCATATGCTGTGAGACTGTCGGCCAGGGGTCTCTCTCGCTGCTCTACCAGGAGCTCCAGGCAGCTGAAGGGGAGATTGTTTGCGACTCCTCTCTAGTATGCTATAATTTGTGTTTTATATGCCTGCTGCTATCTGTTAACCTTATGCAAATAAAGCATTGCTTATTCTTCATCCACTCGCGTGCTTATTGGCTCCAAATCCAGAAATAACCCTGCCCTTGGCAGAACATATACAGTGCTTTTTTTCTGGGGGGGACGCAGGGGAATGCATACTCCTAAAACATTTTGTGAATGTACTTTTGTCCATTTATTTATTTTTCCCGGTTTGAACTATAAAATGGTGATTTTCTTGAGTCAAAATGAGAGTACTCCCAATCATTTTCTTTAGAAAAGAAGCACACACATATGCATATATCCATTTTATTTATATCTATTTACAAACGCACACCTATATCTAGGTATGTATATTCTTGTATATAAACTTCCGCGGCCCACCCACACCATCCCACCGCCAAGGGGCACGAGAGGAAGGCCACTGGGGGAGAAAGGCAGGTGAGGACGAGGCGGGGGACAGGGCTGCCCCCTGGGGAGAGCGGGGTCGAGAGAGAGTGGGTGGGAGAAAGAGAGAGGGCCAGCCTGGCTTGGCACGCCTCCGCTGGCCCAACGTCGCACAGCCTCTTCCGCCCGTTTCCCTCCCCTTCCTGTGCTCATGCCTCTCCTCCCGTGGCACCTCCTTCCGGTAATCCTACCCTCGCTCAACATGGCGGCAGCACAGCCTCTTCCGCCCATTTCCCTCCCCTTCCTGTCCTCTTGCCTCTCCTCCGCTGGCACCTCCTTCCGGTACCCGTGCCCTCGCCCAACATGGCCGCAGCACAGCCTCTTCCGCCCATTTCTCTCCCCTTCCTGTCCTCTTGCCTCTCCTCCGCTGGCACCTCCTTCCGGTACCCGTGCCCTCGCCCAACATGGCGACAGCACAGCCTCTTCCGCCCATTTCTCTCCCCTTCCTGTCCTCTTGCCTCTCCTCCGCTGGCACCTCTTTCCGGTACCCGTGCCCTCGCCCAACATGGCGACAGCACAGCCTCTTCCGCCCATTTCCCTCCTTTTCCTGTGCTCATGCCTCTCCTCCCGTGGCACCTTCTTCCGGTAATCCTACCCTCGCCCAACATGGCGGCAGCACAGCCTCTTCCGCCCGTTTCCCTCCTCTTCCTGTGCTCATGCCTCTCCTCCGGTGACACCTTCTTCCGGTACCCCTGCCCTCGCCCAATATGGCGGCAGCACAGCCTCTTCCGCCCTTCCTAGCTAGGAGTGCAGAAAAAGGTGAAACTGCCATGAAAAGGAGAGGAGGAGTGAGTGTGAGTGAGTGAGTGAGTGAGACAGGGAGCATCCTAGAAGAGATGGAAGGGGAACCCAAGGGTCATCTAGTCCAACCCTCTGCAAAGAAGCTCAGAGCTACAATTCCCAGGTCTTCTTTGGGAATTCTATGGGAAGTAAGAGTTTCTACATTCATGAGCATTCACTTAGAGTGCGCTCATGTTTTTACCTTTTATTGAAAGCGGCCACAAGTGACTTGGGTGGAGTATAAATAATAAAATTATATTGCTCCTGCTGCTGTTCTTCTCTTAGCCTAACTCAAATCCAACCCAATACCAAACCTTAACCTTAATGCTCACCCTAACTCAAATCTAATCCTCACTCTAACCCTAACCTTAACCCAAACCTAAGCCTCAGTCTAAACCTAAGCCTAATTTAACCCTAACCCTAAGTAATAAAATTATATTTCTCCTGCTGCTGTTCTTCTCTTACCGTAACTCAACCCCAACTCTAACTCTAACTCCTAATCCTAATCCAACTCAAACCCAACTCTCACTGTAACTCTAACCTTTACCCAAACCTAATCCTAAACACTTTGCTTCTTTTTGTGGTGTTTTGTGTTATTGCTTCATTTCGTAGGTCATGAGACTTTCTTTGTTTCTTGTGGTGTTGGTTCATTTAGCAGTTTTTTAATTGGCTTTTGTGTTTCTTTTGGTATTGCATCATCTTCATAGGTTGTTTGGATTTCTGATTAATTTGCTTTGGATTTCTGGTAGCTCTGCTTCTTTATGATTTGTTTCTGTGTTTCTGGTGTTTTGGCTTGGTTATGTCATAAAATTGAAGAAATACCACCAGAAGCACAAAAACCAAGAAATATTCCCAAAATGAGGCAAAAGCAGGAGACATGAAAACCAAGCCAAATCAATGGAAAAGAAACAATCTCACCCCAAACCGCAGAACCATTCAAAGTCAAAGAAGCAAAACAATTAAATGCAAAAAACAAGCAAAACCACCCCAAATTAAACAAATCAGCCGAAAACAAAAAAGAAGCAGTAAAGCCACCAATTACAAAGCAATGCCACAAGAAACTGGAAACCAGTTTTTAAAAAGCAAAACCAGAAACTCAACAAGCATGCAATTTATGGGAGTCCAAAAGCACTTCAAGCAACAGAAATTAACCAACATAGCATACTAGTTTTCACTTAGTCTTGGGTTTCTGGTGAATGTGCTTTGTTTGCAGCTGGCTTCATTTGTTTTCCATTGGTTTAGCTTGTTTTTTGGACTTTTGCTTTATTGCTTCTTTTGAGAAGTTTTCTTGTTTTTGCATTCTGGTGGTAATACTTTTGAATGCTTTGGGGGTTTCTGGTGAATCTGCTTTGTTTGGGATTGGTTGGCTTCTTTGTCAGTTTCCATTGATGTTGCTTTTACATGGTTCTTCTGCTTCTTTTCAGTAGGTTTTTGTGTTTTTAGTGGTTGACTTCATTGTTGGAATGGTCATTAGACATTTCTGGTGGTTTTGCTTCATTTCTGGTGGTTTTCCTTTTTTTCTTGGGTTTATCAGATCTCATACAAATTAATATTCTCAAAGGTGCAAAACCCAAAAAAAACCTAGAAATGAAGCAAACTCACCATAAATCCAGCACCCAATCTGTTATGTACTAACCTTGGATCCTAGAATGCAACAACTGATTGGTCTTTTCCTGCAGGCCAATCAGGCTCCAAGAGGGAAGCAGAGTTAGCCAGTCAGACGGGACTCATTCTGTAAATAATGTATATAAAAGCCTGAGGTTGGGGGGGGGGGCAATAAAGAGCATGAAATACATACAAGACTCTGAGTATATTTCACAATCGTAATTTATATAAAAGAATCCATGAAACGAAAACCACCCCAAAAGAAACAAATTCAACATAATCCCAAAAATGAACCAGAAACAACAGAAACAAACCACATCCACCAAAGATGAGAAAACCAATTGAATAGAACCACAAGAAACCCACGCAGTAAACATCTCAGGGAAAAGCGAAATCACCCCCACACCATGCAAAACTAAGGTTTAACTGGCTTTGGGGTTTCTGCGAAATTTACTTTTCCCCTCTTGTTGGGGGTTTCTGGTGGTATTTCTTCTGCTTCTCACATTTCTGCTTCTTTTCAATTGGTTTTGGGATTCTGGTGAATTTGGTAATGATTTGATTGAAGTCTCTGTCTGGCAATTTTCCTTTTTCATGAATTCCTTCCTTGTTGGGTTTCTGGTATCTCACTTTTGGTTTTCCCATTTCTCTTAGTTTTGCTACGTTTCAGGTAGTTTGCTTACTTTTTGGAATTATGCAGTCTCATAAAAATGGAGCAATATCATTAGAAGCTTAAAAAGCATGAAAAAAACCCCAGGCACTAACCCTAACCCTGAACATCCACCTACGTATCCCCTGCCCTAACCCTAACCCTGATATTCTGGTCATCCATCTTGGGGATAACAATCTGGTGAGGTAAATTCAGTTGAGATCACTAAATATCTCCATCAGCTGTGCTTCCTCATCCCTGAGCTTATCATAGTTTGGTTTGGAATGTTGTAGAGGTGCTTATGGAGTGGGGGCAGCCTTCCTAAGAAGGTGGATGGGCAAGACATAAAGCTAATCATTCTACAGTGTGGTGTAGTGGTTAAGAGCAGTAGTCACGTAATCTGGGGAACCGGGTTCGCGTCTCCGCTCCTCCACATGCAGCTGCTGGGTGACCTTGGGCCAGTCACACTTCTTTGAAGTCTCTCAGCCCCACTCACCTCACAGAGTGTTTGTTGTGGGGGAGGAAGGGAAAGGAGATTGTTAGCCGCTTTGAGACTCCTGAAGGGGAGTGAAAGGCGGGATATCAAATCCAAACTTCTTCTTCTTCTTCTACTTCTACAACGACGTTTGTGTTTGAAAATGTGGCTGCTTATATCCCTCATGGCAGAATTATGTTCTGTGCCCCACAGTTGTATAGACCTGGTGGTATGCATCTTTCTGATTTGGGTTCTGACATGATTCTTAAGGATCTGCAAAGAGCTCTGTTTGAGCACTTGTGTGTTTGTGGGTGGAGGTGAACAAGCACACCTGCCCAGACTTAATTTGATTTGGTTACATTGGTCGAATCTGACTAGTTTTGCCGATCCTCAAGTTGTTATATTTAATAAATACAACCTATTTATCCACTTTTGGTTGTCTTGACTCTTCCTCCTGATGTGCTAGGAACCACTCGGTTTGGGGGGAGCTGCAAAACATGCGGTTTTTACTGCAAACATTTTGCCAGACTTTGGCCTTGATTTGGAGTGAATCAGACGATGTTGGGTTTTGGGGTGACCTTATGACCCCTGTCAGTTACTTGGTTTGTCGGGCAAAATGCTACAAAAATGCTACAATGTCTGGCAAATGCTACAAAACTTTTGCCAGACTTTGGCACCAGTTTGGAGTGAATCGGACAATGTTGGGTTTTGGATATTAATTATGAACCCCGGTTTGATGTATCAATTACTCTGTTTATGGGGTGTTACAAAATGTGGGGGTTTTGCTGCAAAACTTTTGCCAAACATCAGTTTTGATGGGATCCCAGATTTGGGGGTTTGTAGTTAAATGAAGCATTCTTTCAGTGCTTCTCGGGAAATGTGCAGTTTCCGTCAGATCAAACTAATACTACTGGATAAAATTATATGGTTGTTGATTATCAGACAGTTCTCTGATATCAAGGAAAACGTCTGTTATGGGTGGCTTTTGCTTGGTGTGTGTGACTGTTGACAGACAGATTTGAAAAGGAACACAGCTTCCTCTGTCTCACAGTGACTTACTGGCCTTTTTGATTATGCAGTCGGCTCGCAATACACTTCCAGCTGGTTTCCGTGGACAGGAAATGATTCTGCTAAAGGCTTTCTGTGAATATACCGTATTTTTTGCTCTATAACTCACTTTTTCCCTCCTAAAAAGTAAGGGGAAATGTGTGTGCGTCTTATGGAGCGAATGTAGGCTGCGCAGCTATCACAGAAGCTGGAACAGCAATAGGGATTGCTGCTTTCACTGCGCAGTGATCTCTCTTGCTGTTTTGGCTTCTGAAATTCAGAATATTTTTTTTTCTTGTTTTCCTCCTCCAAAAACTAGGTGCGTCTTGTGGTCTGGTGCGTCTTATAGAGCGAAAAATACGGTAATTTCAGTTGATTTGTTTTAATGGTCACATAAATGCACTTTCTTTGGTTTTATGTAGATGGAAACTAAAACGTTTTGCGTCTGTTAGGAGTGATTCTGGTGCGCACCCAAAAAACACGATGCAAATTGAAATAAGCCCAATCAAAGCTTATTCGTCTTCTTTCTACGCATATGGAAGCGAAAAGACGTTGTTTTGTTATTTTGGTCTCATTACATACACTTTGCAATTTCTGGAGCAATGTGCATTAACAGCAAAGAACACGACTTGAAATAAGCGAAATTCAAGGTTGTTCTTTCTATGTAGATGGAACCCAAAACAACCTGTTTTGCTTCGTTTACGCTTATTACACTTCGCTTTGCTATTTATGGTTGAATGAACACCGAAAGAACAATCCAAGCTTATATGTCCTCTTTCTATTGAGATGGAACCAAAACAGCTATGATTGATTTGGGCTGAAAACACACATTTCACTCTGCTATTTTGGGTGAATGTGCATTCTAACACCCAAAACACCAATTTTAAATAAGCCCAATGAGAGCTTTATTATCTTCTTTTTGTTTAGATGGAACCCAAAACACCTTTTTCCTTGGGTTGGGGATCATTCTGGTGCACACCCAAAACACACCATGTGAATTGAGATAAGCCCAATCAAAGCTTATTCGTCTTCTTTCTTCTCATATGGGAGCGATAAGAAGGTGTTTTGTTATTTTGGTCTCATTACATACACTGCGATTTTTGGGTCAATGTGCATTAACACCAAAGAACACGAAATAAGCGAAATCCAAGATTTTGCTTTCTATGTAGATGGAACCCAAAACAACCTGTTTGGCTTCGTTTTGGCTTATTACACTTTGCTATTTGTGGGAGAACGAACACCGAAAGAACAATACAAGCTTATATGTCCTCTTTCTATTGAGATGGAACCAAAACACCTATGCTTGATTTGGGCTGAAAACAAACATTTCACTCTGCTATTTTTGTTTGAATGTGCATTCCAACCCCAAAAACACCAATTTTAAATAAGCCCAATCAGAGCGTGATTATCATGTTTTTATGTAGATGGAAACCAAAACACCGTTTTGCTTTGGTTGGGGATCATTCTGGTGCACACCCACAAAACACCATGCGAATTGAAATAAGTCCACTCAAAGTTTATTCCTCTTCTTTCTACGCTTAGGCTCGTTTAGGCTTATCACACTTTGCTATTTGTGGGTGAACGAACACCGAAAGAATAATCCAAGCTCAGTAGTCCTCTCTCTATTGAGATGGAACCAAAAGGACTTCCGGTTTGGGTCGCGGACAGCGAGGAAGCGCAGAAAGCCCCTGTAAAGGGGTTTCTGAGCAACACGGAGGCTTGGGGGAGTCGCAAAGGCACTGCGCCCCCCAAAAATCCCAGGGGGGAGACCCCTGGGGGATAGGCTTCCCGGCAGCGTGGGAGCGGTTTTGCCGTCCTTTCGGGGTTTTTTTCTTTTGGAAGAAACTCGGGATGGGACCACGAGCGCAAAATGGGAGAGCACCGACTCCGTGTTGTGATGCCTCTAGCTTCTGCTGAGAAAGGCGACGGACCTCCACAAAGATAAAAATGGATTCTCCTGTGTGTTGTGATTTAAAATATCTTAAAAAATTGGAGTTTGAGCGAGGAGAACCCTGGATGTCTTAAGATTTCGGCGAGGAATCCACTCGGTTGAGAGCAGAAAATGGCGCGGGGCACAGAATCGCAGATATATAAAAAAAGGAAATAGCTGCTTACCAGCCTGACTGAGTGAGTACAGAACGCCATAGTAACTTTGTTAAGCCAAACAAGTTACTAAACACAAAGTAGCAAAGAAGATGCCTGTCTGAACTTTACCCCCCCCCCCGCATATCCTGTTTCTTTTTTTTTGCTGTGGGACACTGTTGCAAATAATCAATTGAACTCAGCGGTTGAGGAGGATAATATGTATATATATATATATATAATAGGTTGTAGGAGTTTATTCCGAGTGGCGCTGAAAAGACGATACATAAAGAGACAGAAGGGAGAAGGGAGAACTTCATTACAGACGCCTGAACGTAAAGCCATTCTAAGGAGACTTACAACCCACTACAATATTTTCTTTTTGGTATCGTTTCTTTCTCTCTTTTCATTCCGTTGTGTGGCACCAATTCATCTTTCGGCTATTCAATAATTTTAGGGACTAGCTCTGTAACCCCTCTGGTGTTGGAATAGAACTTGAAAGTAAATTTGAGCATTAGAACCCCTACCAATACCATAGAGGGCTCCACATTTTTAACCAACCAGAGCTGACCTTCAATGTAAAAGACTTATTCTTGACCTGTCCTCAACGTAATAGACTTATGTAAATTTAAGTTGGGTGACACTCACCACTACCCCTCTGGACTGTGACGGACATCTCTACAACAATTGAGAAAAGGAAAAGCGGGAGGACTGCAGAACAGGGGCGATCCTTCTTTTCGTCTCCAGGAACGCTAAGTGGATTGGACTGCACTACCTCTTTATACACTATCCATGTTGGATTAGGCCGTCAAGCGGCCGAAGAGTCTAGGGCGATGCTGGCCGGGTTAGAACAACTTCCGTGAAATACTTTGGGTAATATCTTTGAATCTTCTTCTGTGTACTTTAAAAAGACCGTTGACCTGATTTAGTTTAGTTAATTATTTTATATTGAAGAAGAAATTTCTACTGTTGGGTCAACATTTTTATTAGTTTGACACAGTTCATTGTGGGTTAATTCTATTTATAGTTGGGGTTACACCCTTACTGCTCTGGGAAAACATTTATTCCCTGCACTCTCCCTTATTTTTGCTCAGTCTTGTGAGATAGGATTATTTATTTTAAAAAAAAAAGAATGATGAATAATTTGAATGTGTAGTAAATTAGGTTTAGAAGTCATATCCATAGACATAGTCCAGATATTGGATTGAGACATTCTATAAGACTTATAAGGGCCTTCTGAACATAAAACAAAGAGATTGTGAGCCCTTTAAGGGAGAGACTTAGTTGGAAAATACAAAGTGTGAAAATAAGGATATTGTCAGGAAATCAGGAGCAGGAGCACTGGGGAGAGAGGAATTGGAGAGCAAAGGGGAAGAATCCGAGGGAAGCGTAGGGGACTATGACAGTGGCCCGAGAGATTCCATGAGCTTCTCCAGTGAATCAGAAGATTCCCAGAAGGGGGCTCCGATGGTCAGGGCAAGGGGGGTCCCAGGGGGGACGCACCAGAAACAAGGAGACAGAGGGGAACCCCAAAGCAGCAGTGGAGGATCGGGACCAGTTTCCCCACCAGAGCGTAGTGGGGGGGAAGAGTCACATGTGTCAGGGCCAGCGTCTCCTCCGGAGGGGAGGGAGAGTAAGTCAGGGCTGACCACGCCTCCATCGGAGAGTGGGGGAATGGAGGGGAGGTCAGTTGCAGCTAGCCCACCCGAAGGGGGAAGCAGTGACAGCAGCAGTGAAACGGTTAGGAGGAAAACGGCTGGCTGGGCGCGCGTGCCAAGTTCAGATGTACAGGCGCGCGGGACAGCAGGAGACCCGGATGGGGAACCAGCTCCTAAAGCCCGCCGGAGGGAGGGAGAAGGCTCAGGGGAATCAGCGTCAGAGGAGGCTAGGAAGGGCGAGACCCAGAGGAGGAAGGAGCAGCGGAAAAGGTGGAGCAAGGCTAGGGGCTTAAATTGGTGTACAGGGGGAGGAGATTCAGAAGGGTCATCAGCGGTCTGACAGTTGAGATGTGGGGCTGCGCGCTGCGGCTCTAGAAGTGAAACTGAACTTCAATAAAGACTTTTGTATTTAATTAGAAAGCAGCGTTGGTCCTTTGTGAGCTGGGACCTTGGGCAGCCTTGACAGTATGACCCTTCTCCAAAATCAATCAGAATTAAACCTCGCAGCGTGAGTTGGTGCAGCGAGGGGCAAGACTTGGTGTTTTGCGAGCTCACGAAGATAGGCAAAGATGACTACAGAGAGCCAGGTGAAAGAACTGCAAGAAGCAGTCACGACGCTTTACGCAGAAGTAGCAGCATCCAGGAAAAGAGAAGAAGAAGCAGTAGCGCTCTGCCGGGATCTGCAGGCCAGGTGGGACCGTTGGGGGAAAGAGGGGCTGCCAGGACCCAAACCGGAGGGAGTTGGCCTCGGGAAGAGGGGGGCAGCCTAGTAGCCCACTTCGAGGGGAACCTGCAGCAATACCCGAACTTCAGAGCTGACGTGGTTTACGCGCTCAATTTGCTTTGGAAAGACTTTAGAGATGAGGAAGAGAAAGTGGGATTCATAATTACTCATCTGCATGGGGAAGCTAAAGCGTGGCTGCGGAATTTGTGGCGCGAAAATGACCCCGCCCTCCAAGATTCTGATGCATTTATCAAAGCTATGGACGCTTGTTTTAAATCAACGGTAGATGTGGATGTGGCACGGAGGGAGATGCATGGGCTGCAACAAGGGAAAGCCACGGTGAGACAATATCACTCACGCTTTTTTGCTTTGGTGAACGTGCTGGGTTGGGAAAAGGTCTCCATTGCCGTCAGAGACCTCTTCTGGGAGGGGTTGAATGGGGCCATTAAAGATGAGTTGGCACGGGGGGAGACCCCAAAGCACCCAAGAAGTTGCCCAAAGAGCGCTGGCGATTGGGGTGTGCCTGGAAGAACGCCCTTGGAGCAGGGAGGAAGGACGTAAGGCAAGCACGCCAGCCAGGACAACCCCCTTCCTACCCAGAGAGACAGGGCGGGCGCTATCCACGCCTCCACTGGGGAGGGGAGAAGAGCTGATGGAGCTAGGTGGTGTCAGGGAATCAGGAGCAGGAGCAATGGGGAGAGAGGAATTGGAGAGCGAAGGGGAAGAATCCGAGGGCAGCGTAGGGGAGTATGACAGTGGCCCGAGAGATTCCATGAGCTTCTCCAGCGAATCAGAAGATTCCCAGAAGGGGGCGCCGATGGTCAGGGCAAGGGGGGTCCCAGGGGGGACGCACCAGAAACAAGGAGCCAGAGGGGAACCCCAAAACAGCAGTGGAGGATCGGGACCAGTTTCCCCACCAGAGCGTAGTGGGGGGGAAGAGTCACATGTGTCAGGGCCAGCGTCTCCTCCAGAGAGGGAGTCAGGGCTGACCACGCCTCCATCGGAGAGTGGCGGAACGGAAGGGAGGTCAGTTGCAGCTAGCCCCCCCGAAGGGGGAAGCAGTGACAGCAGCAGTGAAACTGTTAGGAGGAAAGATGCTGGCTGGGCGCGCGCGCCAAGTTCAAATGTGCAGGCACGCGGGCCAGCAGGAGACCCGGATGGGGAACCAGCTCCTAAAGCCCGCCGGAGGGAGGGAGAAGGCTCAGGGGAATCAGCCTCAGAGGAGGCTAGAAGGGGCGAGACCCCGGCGGGCAGGCGGACCCAGAGGAGGAAAGAGCAGCGGAGAAGGTGGAGCAAGGCTAGAATCTTAAATTGGTGTCAAGGGGGAGGAGACTCAGACGGAGCATCAGCGGTCTAAAGGTTGAGACGTAGAGCTGCACGCTGCGGCTTTGGAAGTGAAACTGAACTTCAATAAAGACTTTTGTACTTAACAACGAAGCAGCGTTGGTCCTTTGTGAGCTGGGACCTAAGGTAGCTCTGACAGTATGCTCCGTCTCTCATAAAAACCTCGCAGCGTGAGTTGGTGCAGCGAGGCGCAAGACTTGGTGTTTTGCGAGCTCACGAAGATAGGCAAAGATGACTACGGAGAGCCAGGTGAAAGAACTGCAAGAAGCAGTCACGACGCTTTACGCAGAAGTAGCAGCATCCAGGAAGAGAGAAGAAGAAGCAGTAGCGCTCTGCCGGGATCTGCAGACCAGGTGGGATCGTTTGGGCAAGGAGGGGCTGCCAGGACCCAAACCGGAGGGAGTTGGCCTCGGGAAGAGGGGGGGCAGCCTAGTAGCCCACTTTGACGGGGACCTGCAGCAATACCCTAACGTCAGAGCTGACGTGGTTTACGCGCTCAATTTGCTTCGGAAAGACTTTAGAGATGAGGAAGAGAAAGTGGGTTTCATAATTACTCATTTGCATGGGGAAGCTAAAGCGTGGCTGCGGAATTTGTGGCACGAAAAAGACCCCGCCCTCCAAGATTCCGATGCATTTATCAAAGCTATGGACGCTTGCTTTAAATCAACGGTAGATGTAGATGTTGCTCAGAGGGAAATGCATGGACTACAGCAAGGGAAAGCGACGGTGAGGCAATATCACTCACGCTTTTTTGCCTTACTGAACGTGCTGGGCTGGGAGAAGGACTCTATTGCCGTCAGACACCTGTTCTGGGAGGGGCTAAGTGGGGCCGTGAAAGATGAGCTGGCAAGGGGAGAAAGACCTAAAAGCACCTGTCAGGGAATCAGGAGCAGGAGCACTGGGGAGAGAGGATTGGGAGAGCGAAGGGGAAGAATCCGAGGGCAGCGTAGGGGAGTATGACAGTGGCCCGAGAGATTCCATGAGCTTCTCCAGCGAATCAGAAGATTCCCAGAAGGGGGCGCCGATGGTCAGGGCAAGGGGGGTCCCAGGGGGGACGCACCAGAAACAAGGAGCCAGAGGGGAACCCCAAAGCAGCAGTGGAGGATCAGGACCAGTTTCCCCACCAGAGCGTAGTGGGGGGGAGGAGTCACATGTGTCAGGAGCAGTGTCTCCTCCAGAGAGGGAGTCAGGGCTGACCACGCCTCCAACGGAGGGGAGGTCATTTGCAGCTAGCCCCCCCGATGGGGGAAGCAGTGACAGCAGCAGTGGAACGGTCAGGAGGAAAGTTGCTGGCTGGGCGCGCGCGCCAAGTTCAAATGTGCAGGCGCGCGGAACAGCAGGAGACCCGGATGGGGAACCAGCTCCTAAAGCCCGCCGGAGGGAGGGAGAAGGCTCAGGGGAATCAGCGGGAGAAGAGGCTAGAAAGGGCGGAACCCCGGCGGGCAGGCGGACCCAGAGGAGGAAGGAGCAGCGGAGAAGGTGGAGCAAGGCTAGACTCTTAAATTGGTGTCAAGGGGGAGGAGACTCAGACGGAGCATCAGTGGTCTGACACTTTAGACGTGGGGCTGCGCGCTGCGGCTCTGGAAGTGAAACTGAACTTCAATAAAGGCTTTTATACTTAACAACGAAGCAGCGTTGGTCCTTTGTGAGCTGGGACCTAGGGTAGCCCTGACAGCACCACAGAAGTCGTCCAGAGAGCGCTGGCGATTGGTGTGCGCCTGGAAGGACGCCCTTGGAGCAGGGAGGAAGGACGTAAGGCAAGCACCCCAGCCAGGACAACCCCCTTCCTATCCAGAGAGACAGGGCGGGCGCTATCCATGCCTCCATTGGGAAGGGGAGAAGAGCCGATGGAGATAGGTGGTGCCAGGGCTCAGACTGCCAGCAGAGCCCAAACACCGGGAGCAGTCAAGGCGAAGGCTCCTAGAGGGACCAGGAAGTGCTACATCTGCGACAGTGCTCACCACATGGCCAAAGAGTGTCCCCAGAGGCTCCAGAAGCACACTGCAGCCTCAGCAACAGTAAAGGGAACAGGTCAGCAGCCGAAACAGCTGCAGGGGGAAGAAGAAGCCTGGTTGGAAGGGGAAGGACTGGGGCCTAACCAGGCGAGTCAGTGAAGGAGTCCCCAGAGATTTTGCAGCCCACAGACCCCCTCCCACCCAAACCAGTGGTGCAACTCACCGCATCGCTCCAGTTGCCCAATGGGCACACCATGCAAGTACCAATAACCATTGATTCTGGGAGCAACGCAGACTTTGTAGGTGTGGAATTTATCAAGCAACATCGCATAGCACTCCTGCCAGCCACCATGCCCCTAAACGTCGTCACGGTCGATGGCAGGAAGCTACTGGGAGGAGAGGTGGTACAGCAAACACCGCCTATGGTGATGCAAATTGGAAACCACCGCGAAGTCATCAGCTTCAACGTCACTCACCTGTCAGACACGCCCATAGTGTTGGGTATGAGTTGGCTGGATAGGCACAGCCCGGCATTAGCATGGTACCAGCGGCAATTGACCTTCTGCTCCTCCTACTGCGCAGAACACTGCATCCGGACTCGCCAGGAGGACGAGGGGCAGGAGGATGAACCGCAGTTACACCTAGGCATGGTGCAAGCTGTACCCAACAAGTACAAGGAGTTTTTGGAGGTCTTCTGCGAGAGGGAAGCAGATAAGCTGCCTCCTCACAGGCCTTACGACTGCAAGATTGACCTCCTGCCGGGGGCGACGCTGACCACTGGAAAACTGTATTCCATGTCTGAGGACGAACTGCAAGAACTCAGGGAGTTCATAGAGCACAACTTGAAGCGGGGATTCATCCAAGAATCCAAAGCAGTGGGGGGCAGTCCCGTGTTTTTCGTGAAGAAGAAAGACACGCCCCAACGCAGGCTTGTAGTTGATTATAGGACCATCAATTCCAGGACGAAGCCCACAGCATTCCCCATGCCCAAGATCGACGACCTGCTCGCGACGGTGAGGAATTGACGACTCTTCACCAAGTTGGATCTACGAGGGGCGTACAACCTTATACGCATGCGGGAGGGCGATGAGTGGAAGACGGCCATGTTTACACCTTTAGGCACCTATGAATATCGCGTAATGCCTTTTGGTCTGCAAAATGGCTCCCATACATTCCAAGCTTTCATGCATCACGTGTTAGCGGGACTCCTATACCTGAAGTGTGTCTGCTTCCTGGACGACATCCTGATCTTTTCGGAATCGCAGGAGGCTCACGAGGGGGACGTCAAGGAGGTCCTGCAGAGGCTACGGGAGCACAGACTTTACGCCAAACTAGAGAAGTGCCAGTTCGACATGACGGAGGTGGATTTCCTGGGCTACAAGCTGTCCGACAAGGGACTCGCCATGGACAGCGCCAAGGTCCGCTGCGGCTCTGGAAGTGAATATGAACTTCAATAAAGACTTTTATACTTAACAACGAAGCAGCGTTGGTCCTTTGTGAGCTGGGACCTAGGGTAGCTCTGACAACGGCCATGTTTACAACTTTAGGCACCTATGAATATCACGTAATGCCGTTTGGTCTACAAAATGGCTCCCATACATTCCAAGCTTTCATGCATCACGTGTTAGCGGGACTCCTATACCTGAAGTGTGTCTGCTTCCTGGACGACATCCTGATCTTTTCGGAATCGCAGGAGGCTCACGAGGGGGACGTCAAGGAGGTCCTGCAGAGGCTACGGGAGCACAGACTTTACGCCAAACTAGAGAAGTGCCAGTTCGACATGACGGAGGTGGATTTCCTGGGCTACAAGCTGTCCGACAAGGGACTCGCCATGGACAGCACCAAGGTCTGCGCGGTGTTGGACTGGAAGAGCCCGCGCAATCGGAAGGAGGTCCAGAAGTTCGTCGGCTTCGCCAACTTTTATCGCAAGTTCATCAAGGGGTTCGCGAAGGAGACGGCGGCCATCACGGACACACTCAGCTCCAAGAAGAAGAAGTTCACCTGGACGGACCAGGCGGAGCAGTCCTTTCGGAGACTCAAGCGTCACTTTGTGTCCGAAGAACAGCTGCTACACGTGAACCCCAGCAAGCCAATGAGGGTTGAGACGGACGCCTCGGACAGAGCGGTGGGGGCGGTCCAGTTGCAGCAAGATCCGCAAGGGAACTGGAGGCCGTGCGCGTTCTACTCCAGGAAACTCAGCAAGTCAGAGCAGAACTACACCATCTGGGACTGGGAGTTGCTGGCCATTCATGCAGCCTTCAAGGCATGGCGGCACTTCCTAGTCGGAGCCAGACACACAGTGCAGGTCTGCACGGACCATAAGAACCTGGAGTAATGGGGCACGGCGCGGTTCCTGAACCAGAGACACATCCGCTGGGCGGAGTTTTTTGCGGATTTCGATTTCCGGATAGAATACATCCCAGGAGAGAACAACGTCATGGCGGATGCGCTCTCCAGGAAACCGCAGTATCTCGAGGAAGCGGCACCGGTGGCGGCCAAACACATTTTCACACCGAAAGTGTGGGCGTGCGCTTCAGCCGTCGTGGACCTGGACGCGGTGCGTCGAGCGCTGCAGACGGATTCGTTCGCACAATCCAAGATGGAGGAGGTGCGAAGAGGCACAGCGAAGGACGACGAGTTCCAGATACGAGACGGACTGCTCATCCGCAAAGGGGCTCTCTACGTACCCGGAGACGACCTCCGCGCGAAAGTCCTGCAGCAGTTACACAACGCGCCCAGCGCTGGGCACTTCGGCAAGGACAAGACAGCGGAATTGGTAACCAGAGACTTTTGGTGGCCCAAGGTGAGGGGAGAAGTCGCGGATTACGTCTCCAGGTGTGACACCTGCCATTGCGCGAAGGTGGCCACAGCGGAACAGACCGCCAAGTTGTTCATAGACCACGTGTTCATGGCGCACGGCTTGCCGCGGTCCATCCTGTCCGACCAGGGTCGCCAATTCATCTCGAGCTTCTGGCAGAAGCTACTGGGCATCCTGAACGTCAAGATCAACTTAGCGTCGGCACGACACCCGCAGACCAACGGAGAAGCGGAGAGGGTCAACGCCATCATGCAGCAGTACCTGCGATGCTACGCCAATCAACAACCCTCGACCTGGGTGGACTACCTACCGCTGGCCGAGTTTGCCTACAACAACACGAAGCACGGGTCTACAGGAGTGACACCGTTCTTCGCCAATAATGGGCGGCATCCCAGAACCTTCCCGGGGTTGGAGACAAGGGGGGAGGGGGAGCCAAGGGGAGCAGAACACTTAGCAGCAGAGTTACAGGAGGTCCACGAGCAACTCCGAAGGCAATTGGAACTGGCGAAACACGCCTACAAAATGCAGGCAGACAAGCACAGGAGAGTTGGGGAGGACATCCAGGTGGGGGACTGGGTCTGGTTAGCAGCCCAGGCAGTGCCGGCCAGGACGCTAGCTAAGAGGAAGCTCAAACACAAGCAGCTGGGGCCTTACCAGGTCGCGGCGCAAATCAATCCAGTGGCCTTCCAGTTGACGCTCCCGGAGGGCTCCAGAATGCATCCAGTCTTTCATAGGTCAGTGCTCACACCCTACAGGGCACCCCACAATTTTCAGGCGCCAGGGAACGCCCCAGACCCACTCAACGAATCTCCAATGAGGGAGGGGTCATGGAGGGCGACGCCACTCAACGAGGTCACGGAGATTTTGGACTCGAGGTGGGGAGAAGAGGGGGTGGAGTATCTCCTCGCCAGGGAAGGTACCCCAGCCAGCGCCAACAGATGGGTACCGTGCTATGCCGTGGAGGAGCACTACCTCAAAGACGAGTTCCATGCACTCTTCCCACACAGACCTATGCCGGCAGAGTATTTCGACGACTGGCTTTTCACACCCACACTTTCAGCCAGCACGTTCCAGGGTTTTTCATCAGCTGAGCAGACTACGCCGGAAACAAGCTCCCCGGAGGGGTCTTTCTCGGGGTTTGACACAGACCGCTCCTATTGGTGGGACACTCAACCGGAGGTGGGGTGGCGCAGGGAGCTGCTGAAGGGACCTTTACACGCAGTCTCACCAGAGGTACCCGGGGGAGGGGAGGACATGGTCGTGTTGGGGGAGGATCCTGGATTCGAGCACAACAGCAGAGAGATGGAAGCAGAAGAAATCGACGTCGACGAGCCCGTTGCGGTCTGGCCAGATCCAGCGGACCGGCTGCACACCGGGGGGGGGAAGAATGGTATCCCGCACTCACACCCACAGCACTGGAGCACCCGGAACCCACACCCGAAGAGGGGGAGGGGGGAAGGGGGGGCTTCGAGGGGGGATGGATGTCAGTGAATGAGGAGGAGGAGCACTGGGGAGAGAGGAATTGGAGGAGAAGGGGAAGAATCCGAGGGAAGCGTAGGGGACTATGACAGTGGCCCGAGAGATTCCATGAGCTTCTCCAGCGAATCAGAAGATTCCCAGAAGGGGGCTCCGATGGTCAGGGCAAGGGGGGTCCCAGGGGGGACGCACCAGAAACAAGGAGCCAGAGGGGAACCCCAAAGCAGCAGTGGAGGATCGGGACCAGTTTCCCCACCAGAGCGTAGTGGGGGGGAAGAGTCACATGTGTCAGGGCCAGCGTCTCCGGAGGGGAGGGAGATTAAGTCAGGGCTGACCACGCCTCCATCGGAGAGTGGGAGAATGGAGGGGAGGTCCGTTGCAGCTAGCCCACCCGAAGGGGGAAGCAGTGACAGCAGCAGTGAAACTGTTAGGAGGAAGACTGCTGGCTGGGCGCGCACGCCAAGTTCAAATGTACAGGCGCGAGGGACAGCAGGAGACCCGGATGGGGAACCAGCTCCTAAAGCCCGCTGGAGGGAGGGAGAAGGCTCAGGGGAATCAGCGTCAGGAGAGGCTAGGAAGGGTGAGACCCCGGCGGGCAGGCGGACCCAGAGGAGGAAGGAGCAGCGGAAAAGGTGGAGCAAGGCTAGGGTCTTAAATTGGTGTACAGGGGGAGGAGATTCAGAAGGGTCATCAGCGGTCTGACAGTTGAGACGTGGGGCTGCGCGCTGCGGCTCTGGAAGTGAAACTGAACTTCAATACAGACTTTTGTATTTAATTAGAAAGCAGCGTTGGTCCTTTCTGAGCTGGGACCTTGGGCAGCCTTGACAAAACCAAAACACCGTTTTGCTTCTGTTAGGAGTGATTCTGGTGCGCACCCAAAAAACACTACGCGAATTGAAATAAGCCCAGTCAAAGCTTATTCGTTTTCTTTCTACGCATATGGAAGCGATTAGAAGGTGTTTTGTTATTTTGGTATCATTACATACACTATGCGATTTCTGCGTCTATGAGCATTAACACCAAAGAACACGAAATTGGCGAAATTGGCAACCTGTTTTGCTTCGTTTAGGCTTATTACACTTTGCTATTTGTGGGTGAACGAACACCGAAAGAACAATCCAAGCTTATATATCCTCTTTCTATTGAGATGGAACCAAAACACCTATCCTTGATTTGGGCTGAAAACAAACATTAAACTGCTATTTTTGGTTGAATGTGCATTCTAACCCCCCAAAAACCAATTTTAAATAAGCCCAAACAGAGCGTTATTATCATCTTTTTATGTAGATGGAAACCAAAACACCGTTTCGCTTCTGTTAGGAGTGATTCTGGTGCGCACCCAAAAACACGATGCGAATTGAAATATGCCCAATCAAAGCTTATTCGTCTTCTTTCTACGCATATGGAAGCGATTAGAAGGTGTTTTGTTATTTTGGTCTCGTTACATACATTTTATGATTTTTGGGTCGATGTGCATTAACACCATAGAACACGAAATTAGCGAAATCCAAGTTTTTTCTTTCTATGTAGATGGAACCCAAATCAACCTGTTTTGCTTTGTTTAAGCTTATTACACTTTGCTATGTGTGGGTGAACGAACACCGAAAGAGCAATCGAAGCTTATATGTCCTCTTTCTATTGAGATGGAACCAAAACACCTATGCTACATTTGGGCTGATAACAAAGTTTTCACTGTGCGATTTTTCGGTGAATGTGCATTCTAACTCCAAAAACACCAATTTTAAATAAGCTCAATCAGAGCGTTTTTATCATCGTTTTATGTAGATGGAAACCAAAACCCCATTTTGCTTCTGTTAGGAGTGATTCTGGTGCGCACCTGTCAAAAAACACGATGCGAATTGAAATAAGCCCAATCAAAGCTTATTCGTCTTCCTTCTACGCATATGGAAGCGAAAAGACGTTGTTTTGTTTTTTTGGTCTCGTTACATACAGTATGCGATTTCTGGTTCTATGTGCATTAACACCAAAGAACACGACTTGAAATAAGCGCAATTCTTTCTACGCATATGGAAGCGATTAGAAGGTGTTTTGTTATTTTGGTCTCGTTACACACAGTTTGCGATTTTTGGGTTAATCTGCATTAACACCATAGAACACGAAATTAGCGAAATCCAAGATTTTTCTTTCTATGTAGATGGAACCCAAATCAACCTGTTTTGCTTTGTTTAAGCTTATTACACTTTGCTATTTGTGGCTGAACCAACACCGAAAGAACAATCCAAGCTTATACGTCCTCTTTCTATTGAGATGGAACCAAAACACCTATGCTAGATTTTGCTGAAAACAAACATTTCACTATGCTACTTTTGGTTGAATGTGCATTCCAACCCCAAAACCACCAATTTTAAATAAGCCCAATCAGAGCGTAATTATCATATTTTTATGTAGATGGAAACCAAAACACCGTTTTGCTTCTGTTAGGAGTGATTCTGTTGCGCACCCAAAAAACACGATGCGAATTGAAATAAGCCGAATCAAAGCTTATTCGTCTTCTTTCTACGCATATGGAAGCGAAAAGACGTTGTTTTGTTATTTTGGTCTCATTACATACACTATGCCATTTCCGGGTCTATGTGCATTAACACCAAAGAACACGACTTGAAATAATCAAATTCAAGGTTCTTCTTTGTATGTAGATGGAAGCCAAATCAACCTGTTTTGCTTTGTTTAAGCTTATTACACTTTGCTATGTGTGGGTGAACGAACACCGAAAGAACAATCCAAGCTTATATGTCCTCTTTCTATTGAGATGGAACCAAAACACCTATGCTAGATTTGGGCTGATAAGGACTCTCCTCCCTGGAAGGGAGGGGAGTGGTTGTGGGTGGGAGCTCATGCCCCGCCTCCCCCACTCACCGGGCTGGCGCCCACCCCCACCGGTAGGCATCCAACCGGGTGCCTCCGGGGAGACGTGGTCAGCATCCTAAATGCTGCGGGGCCAGCCCTTCTTGGCCTCATTCTCCTTCATCCCAACGCGAGTCAAGAGCAGCGAATTCAGCGGAAGCCAGGAAAGTATTTCTTGCGCGATCGCGGTCGGGGGGGGTAGGACGTCGGTGTAAGCCCGCGGGTCCGCTCAGCAGCTGGCCGTTTACTGTGGTTGTCGGTATTGCCTGCGTGTTACGTGGTTTTGGTTTAGTGCTCGTTTGTCTGCGTGCTGGCCGTGCAACAGTTTATTTACTTTTTACGGCTCCGGTCTTGGCGCTGGGTACTATTCCTTTTCCGACGATCCGGGAATCTTGTTCCTAACCTCCCCCCCTCCCCTTTTGCCGTTGAACTGTGTGGGTGTCTGCAGTAACCTTTTCTTTCCGTTTTGCCCCTTTCGATCGGTGTCTGCAGTAAGTTTTCCTTGCGTTTTTTTTGCCCCCTTTGGCATCTTTTCTTTGCGTTTTCTGCCCCTTTGGCGGCTGCCCGATTGGCCGCCCCCTCTTCCCTGCCGGCCTTTTCGGCTACTTCCTTGCCGGTAACATTGCTTCCCCCCATTGGCAGCTGCCGATTGTTCCCTTTCCCTGCCGGCTTTCGCCCGGTCTATTGCGCCCAGTGGAGCAGGAGCTCCCGCCACGTGGGGTTTGGGGCTGCTCGCTTTCTTTAGTTGAGGCGCCTGTTTAAAGTCTTTTATTTCCTTGTTTGGTCCGTTTTAGTTGCAGGGGTTCCGCTTCTTGCTGTTAGAACAGCGGGGCCTCTTTTGAGTCTGCTCTCGCGTTCCAACATTGTGTGGGGGTGAGGGCGAGGGAGCAAGCGTCCGGGACATTTAAATTGATTTATTGGGGTACTTTTCCTGCCCCGTTTAGTCACTGGACAGGGTTTTTGAGCACGGTTGAGGTAAGACTCGGCTGGTGCTGCATCATATTTGCTGGTTACTTCGCGCTCAGGCCCTAAGCCTCAAGCGCGGGGAGGAGTGTGTTGCCTTGGTCGTTTGTTTTAGATAGTGTTGAAAACGCAGCTGGCTCCCTCCATAAATCTCTAGCCTCGATTTTTGTTATCCTTGTGGTACAGTTACAGGGTTTCGCCTTGCCAGGCTGCCATTGCCTCGTGGTGCTTGTTAGTAAATCCCATCACTACAATCTCTTCCGTGTCCCCCCCCACCCGCTCCATATTTCCTTTACCTGGGTGTTCCTTGCCCCCCCACTCCGTCTGAGTTAAAAGTCACCCCCTCCCTTTGAGGCTTTTTTTTCAGCTCGCAGGGCGATTCATTGTGTCGCCATAGTAACGCTTCTCAGGAAAGTAGCTAACGAGCGATACTTAAGGCATTGTTATTCAGCCTTCCAGCAGCTGCTGTTGCCGGCAGCCTTTGTCCTCCCTGTCCCCTCAGGATCGAGATGATCGCTGGTTTATTGTTCCATTGTTTTGCCTGATAGCAGGAGTCATTGGCGGCTTCCTGAAGAAGGGGAAGAACTAAGTTTTATTTATTAGGCTTACTCATCTCACTTGAACTGCGGATAACATCAGAGGGCCTATACGTTATTGCCGGTTGTGAATATAGTTGAGATTAGCAGTAGTGCCCCCTGGAGGAGGCAGGTTTGATATTGCTCGCATTTTCCAAGGAATTAAACCCGCTGGGTGCTCATTTATCCGCTAATTAATTGATACAGTGGTCTCATTAGCAAGGAATATTACCAGTTGATAATAATTCATTAATTAATAAATCAGATTAATTACGTCGATAATCATAACATACAATTTGGAGTAATTAAACTGATAGCTATATTTAATAAATAATTATAGAAATAGATAAGAGATTTTATTAAAAACTTTTCTCTTTTCATTACGTTCTGCTCTCTTTGAGGGACAATTAATAATAAGCCACAGGAATAAATAAATAAGTAAATAAATTAAATACACATACTGTCAGAGCTGCCCGAGGTCCCAGCTCACAAAGGACCAAGGCCGCTTCGTTGTTAAGTACAAAAGTCTTTATTGAAGTTCAGTTTCACTTCCAGAGCCACAGCGTGCAGCTCTATGTTTCAAACTCTAGATCGCTGAAGCTCCGTCTGAGTCTCCTCCCCCCAGACACCAGTTTAAGACTCTAGCCTTGCTCCACCTCTTCCTCTGCTCTTTCCGCCTCTGGTTCCGCCTGTCCGTCGGGGTCTCGCCCTTTCTAGACTCTTCTGACGCTGAATCCCCTGAGCCTTGCCCATCCCTCCGGCGGGCTTTAGGAGCTGGTTCCCAATCCGGGTCTCCTGCTGTCCCTCGCGCCTGTATCTGGAACTCGTCGTCCTTCGCTGTGCCTGTTCGCACCTCCTCCATTTTGGATTGTGCGAACGAATCCGTCTGCAGGGCTCGACGCACCGTGTCCAGGTCCACTGCGGCTGAAGCGCACGCCCACGCTTTCGGTGCGAAAATGTGTTTGGCCGCCACCGGTGCCGCTTCCTCGAGATACTGCGGCTTCCTGGATAGTGCATCCGCCATGACGTTGGTGTCACCCGGAACGTATTCGATCCGAAAATCGAAATCCGCAAAGAACTCCGCCCAGCGGATGTGTCTCTGGTTTAGGAACCGCGCCGTGCGCCAGTACTCCAGGTTCTTATGGTCCGTGCGCACTTGCACTGTGTGTCTGGCTCCGACTAGGAAGTGCCGCCATGCCTTGAAGGCTGCATGAATGGCCAGCAACTCCCTGTCCCAGATGGTGTAGTTCTGTTCCGACTTGCTGAGTTTCCTGGAGTAGAACGCGCACGGCCTCCAGTTCCCTTGCGGATCTTGCTGCAACAGGACCGCCCCCACTGCTCTTTCTGAGGCGTCCGTCTCAACCCTCATTGGTTTGATGGGGTTTACGTGTAGCAGCTGTTCTTCGGACGCGAAGAGACGCTTGAGTCTCCGAAAGGACTGCTCCGCCTGGTCCGTCCAGGTGAACTTCTTCTTCTTGGAGCTGAGTGTGTCCGTGATGGCCGCCGTCTCCTTCGCGAACCCCTTGATGAACTTGCGATAAAAGTTGGCGAAGCCGACGAACTTCTGGACCTCCTTCCGATTGCGCGGGCTCTTCCAGTCCAACACCGCGCAGACCTTGGTGCTGTCCATGGCGAGTCCCTTGTCGGACAGCTTGTAGCCCAGGAAATCCACCTCAGTCATGTCGAACTGGCACTTCTCTAGTTTGACGTAAAGTCTGTGCTCCCGTAGCCTCTGCAGGACCTCCTTGACGTCCCCCTCGTGAGCCGCCTGCGATTCCGAAAAGATCAGGATGTCGTCCAGGAAGCAGACGCACTTCTTGTAGAGGAGTCCCGCTAACACGTGATGCATGAAAGCTTGGAATGTATGGGAGCCATTTTGTAGACCAAATGGCATTACGTGATATTCATAGGTGCCTAAAGGTGTAAACATGGCCGTCTTCCGCTCATCGCCCTCCCGTATGCGTATAAGGTTGTACACCCCTCGTAGATCCAACTTGGTGAAGAGTCGTCCCTTCCTCACCGTCGCGAGCAGGTCGTCGATCTTGGGCATGGGGAATGCTGTGGGCTTCGTCCTGGAATTGATGGTCCTATAATCAACTACAAGCCTGCGTTGGGGCGTGTCTTTCTTCTTCACGAAAAACACGGGACTGCCCCCCACTGCTTTGGATTCTTGGATGAATCCCCGCTTCAAGTTGTGATCTATGAACTCCCTGAGTTCTTGCAGTTCGTCCTCAGACATGGAATACAGTTTTCCAGTCGGCAGCGTCGCCCCCGGCAGGAGGTCAATCTTGCAGTCGTACGGCCTGTGGGGCGGCAGCTTGTCCGCTTCCCTCTCGCAGAAGACCTCCAAAAACTCCTTGTACTTGTTGGGTACCGCTTGCACCATGCCTAGGTGTAGCTGAGGTTCCTCCTCTTGCCCCTCCTCTGCCTGGCCAGTCCGGATGCAGTGTTCTGCGCAGTAGGAAGAGCAGAAGGTTAATTGCCGCTGGTACCATGCTAATGCCGGGCTGTGCCTATCCAGCCAACTCATGCCCAACACTATGGGCGTGTCCGACAGGTGGGTGACGTTGAAGCTGATGACTTCGCGGTGGTTTCCAATTTGCATTACCATAGGCGGTGTTTGCTGTATCACCTCTCCTCCCAGTAGCTTTCTGCCATCGACCGTGACTACGTTTAGGGGCACTGTGGCTGGCAGGAGTGCTATGCGATGTTGCTTGATGAAGTCCACTCCTACAAAGTCTGCGTTGCTCCCAGAGTCGATGGTGATTGGGACTTCCAGGGTGAGCCCATTGGGCAGCTGGAGTGATGCGGTGAGTTGCACCACTGGTTTGGGTGGGAGGAGATCTGTGGGCTGTAAAATCTCTGGGGACTGCTTCACTGACTCGTCTGGCTGGGCCCCAGTGGTTCTGTTTCCAACCAGGCTTCTTCTTCCCCCTGCAGTTGTTCTTGCTGCTGAAATGCTCCCTTTACTGTTGCTGAGGCTGCAGTGTGCTTCCAGATCCTCTGGGGACACTCTTTGGCCATGTGCTGTGCACTGTCGCAGATGTAACAATTCCTGCTCCCTCTAGGAGTCTTCGCCTTGACTGCTCCCGGTGTTTGGGCTCTGTTTGCTGTCTGAGCCCTAGCACCACCTATCTCCATTGGCTCTTCTCCCCTCCCCAGTGGAGGCGTGGATAACGCGCGCCCAGTCTCTTTGGGTAGGAAGGGAGTTGTTCTGGCTGGAGTGTTCGCCCTGCGCCCCTCCTCTCTGCTCCAAGGGCGGTCTTCCAGGCGCACTCCTATCGCAAGTGCTCTTTGGACGACCTCTGTGGTGCTTTTAGGTCTTTCTCCTCTTGCCAGCTCATCTTTCACGGCCCCATTCAGTCCCTCCCAGAACAGATTCCTCACGGCAATGGAGTCTTTCTCCCACCCGAGCACGTTCACTAACGCAAAAAATCGTGAGTGATATTGCCTCACCGTGGCTTTCCCTTGCTGCAGCCCATGCATTTCCCTCCAAGCCACATCCACATCTACCGTTGATTTAAAACAAGCGTCCATAGCTTTGATAAATGCGTCAGCATCTCGGAGGACTGGATCATTTTCGCGCCACAAATTCCGCAGCCACGCTTTAGCTTCCCCATGCAGATGAGTAATTATGAATCCCACTTTCTCTTCCTCATCTCTAAAGTCTTTCCGAAGCAAATTGAGCGCGTAAACTATGTCGGCTCTGAAGTTAGGGTACTGCTGCAGGTTCCCGTCGAAGTGGGCTACTATGCTGCCCCCCCTCTTCCCGAGGCCAACTCCCTCCGGCTTGGGTCCTGGCAGCCCCTCCTTGCCCAAACGTTCCCACCTGGTCTGCAGATCCCGGCAGAGCGCTACTGCTTCGTCTTCTCTTTTTCTGGATGTCTCTACTTCAGCATACAGCCTCGTGACTGCGCTTTGCAGTTCTTTCACCTGGTCCTCTGTAGTCATCTTTGCTAATCTTCGTGAGCTCGCAAAACGCCAAGTCTTGACCCTCGCTGCACCAACTCACGCTGAGAGGGTTAATTCAGACGAGACGGAGCATACTGTCAGAGCTGGCCAAGGTCCCAGCTCACAAAGGACCAACGCTGCTTCGTTGTTAGGTACAAAGTCTTTATTGAAGTTCAGTTTCACTTCCAGAGCCGCAGCGCGCAGCTCTACGTCTCAACTGTTAGACCGCTGATGCTCCGTCTGAGTCTCCTCCCCCCTGACACCAATTTAAGATTCTAGCTTTACTCCACCTCTTCCTCAGTTCCTTCCGCCTCTGGTTCCGCCTGGCCGTTGGGGTCTCGCCCTTTCTAGCCTCTTCTGACGCTGAGTCCCCTGAGCCTTCCCCCTCCCTCCGGCGGGCTTTAGGAGCTGGTCCCCATCCGGGTCTCCTGCTGTTCCCCGCGCCTGTACATTTGAACTTGGCGCGCGTGCCCAGCCGGTAACTTTTCTCCTGACCGTTTCACTGCTGCTGCTGTCACTGCTTCCCCCTCTGGGGGGGCTAGCTGCAACTGACCTCCCCTCCGTTGGAGGTATGGTCAGCCCTGACTCTCTCTCCCCGCTGGAGGAGACGCTGGCCCTGACACATGTGACTCTTCCCCCCCACTACGCTCTGGTGTGGAAACTGGTCCCAATCCCCCACTGCTGCTTTGGGGTTCCCCTCTGTCTCCTTGTTTCTGGTGCGTCCCCCCTGGGACCCCCCTTGCCCTGACCATAGGCGCCCCCTTCTGGGAATCTTCTGATTCGCTGGAGAAGCTCATGGAATCTCTCGGGCCACCGTCATACTCCCCTACGCTGCCCTCGGATTCTTCCCCTTCGCTCTCCATTTCCTCTTTCCCCAGTGCTCCTGCTCCTGAGTCCCTGACACATACGTACGGCTTGCGCCCTTTCGGGGGAGGCCGCCGCCATAAGCTACGATAAGAAGTTCCGCAGGAAGGCCTCTAGGATTCCGCTAGCACGCTGGGATCAGATCGAAAATGGTATCTGGTCAATAGCGGTGGGTCCGTATGTAGAGAGGAAGCAGGTTGACTCACACCGTTCGGCCAGGGCTGACCCCAGACGGGACTTCAGGTGCAAGGTATGTTGGGAGTACAATAAGGGGTCTTGCCTAAGGTCTTCATGTAAATATCCTCATGAATGTGAGAGACGCGCACCCTGTGGCAACTTGCTTTAAAGGGGGGGAAGCAGCCCTTTCGTGGAGCCCGGGGGTTCCATAGCTCCACTTCCAGGGGAGCCCCCGCGGCTGGGAACAGAAGATGAGGCAGTTTTGGCTTTGGCTTTTCCCCCCCATCAAGCTTGCCCCTCTTCGCGACCTTCTGTCCTCTTACCCAGATAAAAAGGCAGCTTTCTACCTTCGGGAGGGGTTTTCCAACGGGTTTCGGATTCCGGTAGTGGGTTCTTTAATAGCAAAAGATTCACCCAATCAGAAGTCCGTCCGGGAGAGACTGGAAGTTGCCGAGAGGAAAATAGCCAAAGAAGTGAGCGCAGGCAGAGTAGCAGGCCCGTTTGACAATCCTCCCATCCCAAACTTACACGTATCACCATTAGGCATCGTTCTTAAGAAGACCCCGGGGGAATTTAGGCTTATTCACAACCTCTCTTATCCGAAGGGTGGCTCAGTAAATCCCACCAGAGTTATGCACAGTAAAATACGCCACCTTTGACCAGGCAGTTAAGCTAATTAGAAGTTTTGGTCCTGGCGCGCTTTTAGCAAAGTGCAATATCGAATCGGCCTTCTGCCTTCTGCCAGTGCACCCCAATGATTTTTGGTTGCTGGGCTTTAAATTTCAAGGAAAATATTACGTGGATAAAGCCATGCCAATGGGCTGTTCAGTAGCTTGTTCGGCGTTTGAAACATTCAGCACCTTTTTGGACTGGGCTTTGCGTTTTAGGACCAATTCTTCGGGGGTCAACCACTATCTCGATGACTTCCTTTTCGTGGGTGTCAGAGCTGCCCGAGGTCGCAGATGTAACAATTCCTGCTCCCTCTAGGAGTCTTCGCCTTGACTGCTCCCGGTGTTTGGGCTCTGTTTGCTGTCTGAGCCCTAGCACCACCTATCTCCATTGGCTCTTCTCCCCTCCCCAGTGGAGGCGTGGATAACGCGCGCCCTGTCTCTTTGGGTAGGAAGGGAGTTGTTCTGGCTGGAGTGTTCGCCCTGCGCCCCTGACACTGGAGACGCTGGCCCTGACACATGTGACTCTTCCCCCCCACTACGCTCTGGTGGGGAAACTGGTCCCAATCCCCCACTGCTGCTTTGGGGTTCCCCTCTGTCTCCTTGTTTCTGGTGCGTCCCCCCTGGGACCCCCCTTGCCCTGACCATAGGCGCCCCCTTCTGGGAATCTTCTGATTCGCTGGAGAAGCTCATGGAATCTCTCGGGCCACTGTCATACTCCCCTACGCTGCCCCCTTCGCTCTCCATTTCCTCTCTCCCCAGTGCTCCTGCTCTCTGAGTCCCAGAATCACTCCTAACAGAAACAAAATGGTGTTTTGGTTTCCATCTACATAAAAAGATGATAATTACGCTCTGTTCGGCCTTATTTAACATTGGTGGTTTTGGGGTTGGAATGCACATTCAACCAAAAGTAGCATAGTGAAATGTTTGTTTTCAGCCCAAATCAAGCATAGGTGTTTTGGTTCCATCTCAACAGAAAGAGGACATATAAGCTTGGATTGTTCTTTTGGTGTTCGTTCACCCACACATAGCAAAGTGTAATAAGCTTAAACAAGGCAAAACAGGTTGATTTGGGTTCCATCTACATTGAATTGCGCTTATTTCAAGTCGTGTTCTTTGGTGTTAATGCACATAGAACCAGAAATCGCATAGTGTATGTAACGAGACCAAAATAACAAAACAACGTCTTTTCGCTTCCATATGCATAGAAAGAAGACGAATAAGCTTTGATTGGGCTTATTTCAATTCACATCATGTTTTTTGGGTGCGCACCAGAATCACTCCTAACAGAAGCAAAACGGTGTTTTGGTTTCCATCTACATAAAACGATGATAATAACGCTCTGATTGGGCTTATTTTAAATTGATGTTTTTGGAGTTGGAATGCACATTCAACCAAAAATAGCAGAGTTTAATGTTTGTTTTCAGCCTAAATCAAGGATATGTGTTTTGGTTCCATCTCAAAAGAAAGAGGACATATAAGATTGGATTGTTCTTTCGGTGTTCGTTCACCCACAAATAGCAAAGCGAAGTGTAATAAGCTTAAACAAAGCAAAACAGGTTGATTTGGGTTCCATCTACATACAAAGAAGAACCTTGAATTGCCCTAATTTCTTGTACTATGGTGTTAATGCTCATAGACCCAGATATCGCATAGTGTATGTAATGAGACCAAAATAACAAAACACCTTCTAATCGCTTCCATATGCGCAGAAAGAAGACGAATAAGCTTTGATTGGGCTTATTTAAATTCGCAATGTGTTTTTTGGGTGCGCACCAGAATCACTCCTAACAGAAGCAAAACAGTGTTTTGGTTTCCATCTACATAAAAAGATGATAATAATGCTCTGATTGGGCTTATTTAAAATTGGGGTTTTCGTGGTTAGAATGCACATTCACCGAAAAATCGCAGAGTGAAATCTTTGTTGTGGTTCGAGGACCCGACCCCCGCAATGTGAAATGAAAACACAAGGACACGAGATTTCAGGTTAATGGGCAAGAAAAGGCCACAACTTTATTGATTACAGTATTGAGTAGGTATTGGCTTAGGCATTGGATGTCTGAACCAAGGGGGGGGGTTTATTCACCAGTAGGTGGAGCCTGTTGATGCTCATCCAACTATAGGCTCTCCCCTGATGTCACCGAGGGTCGTGCCATGGCCTCCCGCCAAGCAGGCATCGGACAGAATACATGACCGCCAGATTCCTTTAACGGAATACCCAAAATATTGAAGGCATAGGCGATGGCCACACCTACCTCTTCGATTCCACAACACATTTATCCAATGCCTAACCTACCCACCAATACCACGAAAGTTGTGACGATTGCTACGAGGTAGGCGAAAAACCAAAAAGCCTAATGCCAAATGGAAAAATTCCTACCAGGCCCCCCGGACAACCAGAGCGACCAACCTAAGGTCCATAGCAAGGCCAAGGAAATTTAAGACCCTGAGCTCAAGGGAGTGGAGGGTGGGTGACTCGCGTCGGGACGAAGGAGAATGAGGCCAAGAAAGGGCTGGTGCCGCAGCATTTAGGATGCTGACCACGCCCCCCGGAGGCACCCGGTTGGATGCCTACCGGTGGGGGTGGGCGCCAGCCCGGTGAGTGGGGGAGGCGGGGCTCGAGCTCCCGCCCACTCCCACTCCCCTCCCTTCCAGGGAGGAGAGTCCTTGTGGTTCGAGGACCCGACCCCCGCGATGTGAAATGAAAACACAAGGACACGAGATTTAAGGTTAATGGGCAAGAAAAGGCCACAACTTTATTGATTACAGTAGTGAGAAGGTATTGGCTTAGGCATTGGATGTCTGAACCAAGGGGGGGTTTATTCACCAGTAGGTGGAGCCTGTTGATGCTCATCCAACTATAGGCTCTCCCCTGATGTCACCGAGGGTCGTGCCATGGCCTCCCGCCAAGCAGGCATCGGACAGAATACACGACCGCCAGATTCCTTTAACGGAATACCCAAAATATTGCAGGCATAGGCGATGGCCACACCTAGCTCTTCGATTCCACAACACATTTATCCAATGCCTAACCGCCACCCGAGCCCGAAGGGCTCGCCGCCAATACCCTCAACAGCTGCAACCAATCCCTGATGCTGCTGATGGCGCTATCTAGCCAAATGTCATTCCCCAGGTCTGAGAGATGGACCCCGTCATTCCGAAACAAGGTCTGGTCGCCAATCCGGATATGGTCATGATAAATGACTCGGCCATTCATAAAGCGCACCTGAGTCCCTGACAGCACCCAACGGGCCACTGCCCGATTTACACGTTTCCTGGTTTTTTCAATGGCCATACAGCTCTGCGCACCGCGCCACGCAATTCTCTTCAGGAAGGAGGACCAGAACACCGTTGTTCCGGGACACAAGGTAGCAATCGCATCCAAGTCTCTTTTTATGTGCCACGACAGGTCCGCACTTCGTATGTTAGCCAGGTCATTTTCCCCTAATTGAATGAGAAGGATGTCGGGAAAGCCGAACGCGGCTACTTTCTCCATCAGCAACGGCATGAGTTCCTCCCAACGCATGCCTCGTCTCGAAAACCAGGAAACACGAACTCCAGGTGGTAAGCCAAGGTTAGGCGTGAGACAGTTGAGACGTAGAGCTGTGCGCTGCGGCTCTGGAAGTGAAATTGAACTTCAATAAAGACTTTGTACCTAACAACGAAGCAGCGTTGGTCCTTTGTGAGCTGGGACCTTGGGCAGCTCTGACAGTATGCTCCGTCTCGTCTGAATTAACCCTCGCAGCGTGAGTTGGTGCAGCGAGGGGCAAGACTTGGCGTTTTGCGAGCTCACAAAGATTAGCAAAGATGACTACAGAGGACCAGGTGAAAGAACTGCAAAGCGCAGTCACGAGGCTGTATGCAGAAGTAGAGGCATCCAGAAAAAGAGAAGACGAAGCAGTAGCGCTCTGCCGGGATCTGCAGACCAGGTGGGAACGTTTGGGCAAGGAGGGGCTGCCAGGACCCAAGCCGGAGGGAGTTGGCCTCGGGAAGAGGGGGGCAGAATAGTAGCCCACTTCGACGGGAACCTGCAGCAGTACCCTAACTTCAGAGCCAACATAGTTTACACGCTCAATTTGCTTCGGAAAGACTTTAGAGATGAGGAAGAGAAAGTGGGATTCATGATTACTCATCTGCATGGGGAAGCTAAAGCGTGGCTGCGGAATTTGTGGCGCAAAAATGATCCAGTCCTCCGAGATGCTGACGCGTTTATCAAAGCTATGGACGCTTGTTTTAAATCAACGGTAGATGTGGATGTGGCTTGGAGGGAAATGCATGGGCTGCAGCAAGGGAAAGCCACGGTGAGGCAATATCACTCACGATTTTTTGCGTTAGTGAACGTGCTCGGGTGGGAGAAAGACTCCATTGCCGTGAGGGATCTGTTCTGGGAGGGACTAAATGGGGCCGTGAAAGATGAGCTGGCAAGAGGAGAAAGACCTAAAAGCACCACAGAGGTCGTCCAAAGAGAACTTGCGATAGGAGTGCGCCTGGAAGACCGCCCTTGGAGCAGAGAGGAGGGGCGCAGGGCGAACACTCCAGCCAGAACAACTCCCTTCCTACCCAAAGAGACAGGGCGCGTGTTATCCACGCCTCCACTGGGGAGGGGAGAAGAGCCGATGGAGATAGGTGCTGCTAGGGCTCAGACAGCAAACAGAGCCCAAACACCGGGAGCAGTCAAGGCGAAGACTCCTAGAGGGAGCAGGAAGTGTTACATCTGCGACAGTGCACAGCACATGGCCAAAGAGTGTCCCCAGAGGATCCGGAAGCACACTGCAGCCTCAGCAACAGTAAAGGGAGCAGTTCAGCAGCAAGAACAACTGCAGGGGGAAGAAGAAGCCTGGTTGGAAACGGAAGCACTGGGGCACAGCCAGGCGAGTCAGTGAAGCAGTCCCCAGAGATTTTACAGCCCACAGATCCCCTCCCACCCAAACCAGTGGTGCAACTCACCGCATCACTCCAGCTGCCCACTGGGCTCACCCTGGAAGTCCCAATCACCATCGACTCTGGGAGCAACGCAGACTTTGTAGGAGTGGACTTCATCAAGCAACATCGCATAGCACTCCTGCCAGCCACGATGCCCCTAAACGTAGTCACGGTCGACGGCAGGAAGATACTGGGAGGGGAGGTGGTACAGCAAACACCGCCTATGGTAATGCAAATTGGAAACCACCGCGAAGTCATCAGCTTCAACGTCACCCACCTGTCGGACACGCCCATAGTGTTGGGCATGAGTTGGCTGGATAGGCACAGCCCGGCATTAGCATGGTACCAGCGGCAATTGACCTTCTGCTCCTCCTACTGCGCAGAACACTGCATCTGGACTCGCCAGGAGGACGAGGGGCAGGAGGATGAACCGCAGTTACACCTAGGCATGGTGCAAGCTGTACCCAACAAGTACAAGGAGTTTTTGGAGGTCTTCTGCGAGAGGGAAGCGGATAAGCTGCCGCCCCACAGGCCCTACGACTGCAAGATTGACCTCCTGCCGGGGGCGACACTGCCGACTGGAAATCTGTATTCCATGTCTGAGGACGAACTGCAAGAACTCAGGGAGTTCATAGATCACAACTTGAAGCGGGGATTCATCCAAGAATCCAAAGCAGTGGGGGGCAGTCCCGTGTTTTTCGTGAAGAAGAAAGACACGCCCCAACGCAGGCTTGTAGTTGATTATAGGACCATCAATTCCAGGACGAAGCCCACAGCATTCCCCATGCCCAAGATCGACGACCTGCTCGCGACGGTGAGGAATTGACGACTCTTCACCAAGTTGGATCTACAAGGGGCGTACAACCTTATATGCATGCGGGAGGGCGATGAGTGGAAGACGGCTGTCAGGGAATCAGGAGCAGGAGCACTGGGGAGAGAGGATTGGGAGAGCGAAGGGGAAGAATCCGAGGGCAGCGTAGGGGAGTATGACAGTGGCCCGAGAGATTCCGTGAGCTTCTCCAGCGAATCAGAAGATTCCCAGAAGGGGGCGCCGATGGTCAGGGCAAGGGGGGTCCCAGGGGGGACGCACCAGAAACAAGGAGCCAGAGGGGAACCCCAAAGCAGCAGTGGAGGATCGGGACCAGTTTCCCCACCAGAGCGTAGTGGGGGGAAGAGTCACATGTGTCAGGGGCAGTGCCTCCTCCAGAGAGGGAGTCAGGGCTGACCACGCCTCCAACGGAGGGGAGGTCAGTTGCAGCTAGCCCCCACGAAGGGGGAAGCAGTGACAGCAGCAGTGGAATGGTCAGGAGGAAAGCTGCTGGCTGGGCGCGCGCGCCAAGTTCAAACGTGCAGGCGCGCGGAACAGCAGGAGACCCGGATGGGGAACCAGCTCCTAAAGCCCGCCGGAGGGAGGGAGAAGGCTCAGGGGAATCAGCGGGAGAAGAGGCTAGAAAGGGCGGAACCCCGGCGGGCAGGCGGACCCAGAGGAGGAAGGAGCAGCGGAGAAGGTGGAGCAAGGCTAGAATCTTAAATTGGTGTCAAGGGGGAGGAGACTCAGACGGAGCATCAGTGGTCTGACACTTGAGACGTGGAGCTGCGCGCTGCGGCTCTGGAAGTGAATATGAACTTCAATAAAGACTTTTATACTTAACAACGAAGCAGCGTTGGTCCTTTGTGAGCTGGGACCTAGGGTAGCTCTGACAACGGCCATGTTTACACCTTTAGGCACCTATGAATATCACGTAATGCCGTTTGGTCTACAAAATGGCTCCCATACATTCCAAGCTTTCATGCATCACGTGTTA